>NW_007730861.1:7998-8585 GCF_000696425.1 Galeopterus variegatus | reverse complement strand
GATTCTTTGTTTTGTCTTTTTTATTTTTGTTTTTGCCTCCCACCACTTCCTTTTGGTGGAAGGAAGCCTGCTTTTGGCAGTTAGAATCAAATCCAATGCCTTTTCAGTTTCTTCACTTTAGATATTAAATTTTTCAGTTTTCGAGTCTCGTCCTGGTAGATCTTTTGTTTCTGCAGTCTGCTTCAACTGTGAGTGCAAGCAATTGTGCAAACTGCGTGTGTAATGCACCTAACAGGTATCTGTATTACATGAGCGAGGCTTGCCTGCAATTAACTGGGGTTATACAGGGATTATCTACCCATTACAATATGCTGCAGCTTCAAAATATCAAAGGAAGAGTAAAGCAAGTTTGTAACAGCAAAGTTATAAAAATAAAAGGAAAAATACTACCGCAGTGATCCCCCAGAAGTCTTGCCAACAGTATGTTTCACTTAGTGGTTCAGACATCTTTCTTCCCAGATCTTACTACTCTTTAGACTGAGTTTATATGTATCAAAATTCTAGATAACAGAAAATATAAAAATATAGTTTTTCCTGAATCATCAAAATAATTAAATCAGTGTATGATTACCGTGGCTGTCTAAATA
>NW_007730861.1:3904-7395 GCF_000696425.1 Galeopterus variegatus | reverse complement strand
AGTTTTTCCTGAATCATCAAAATAATTAAATCAGTGTATGATTACCGTGGCTGTCTAAATATTATTTCCTTGAATAGAACTAAACTAAATGAATCAGAGAATGAATTAAGCCATGCCTAGTACTAGTTTTTCCTGAATCATCAAAATAATTAAATCAGTGTATGATTACCGTGGCTGTCTAAATAATATTTCCTTGAATAGAACTAAACTAAATGAATCAGAGAATGAATTAAGCCATGCCTAGTACTTGCCAAATGACCCTGTAAGCAGAAAGGATACAAAAATGAACAAAACAGACAGCAATCTCTGCCCTTATGGAGCATATATTATAGTGGAAGTAGATACAGAATAAACAAAGTAAGTGTGTTATATAAAATTATTTACTGAATATGTCCACATCCCGATGTTTGCAAAGTACTATGAGACTTAAAAGTTAATATGTCTATGGTCTTTTTCATTAAAATTTGAAGTCCCTCTTAACTGAAAAGAGCTAAATGAGAAGCATTTAAAGAACCAATACAATTTGTAACATTTATGACAAATATAAAAGCAATAAAGAGAATAGCATAGTTATCAGAATGTTAATGATAATAATAATAGTGATAATAACAGTTCCACTTAATTAATACAAATTCAATACCTATTTGAGACACCTATGATTTCCCCCATTTGTACAAAGACTATGAGACTCAGAGGGGTAAAGCAGCTCGCCGGTGTTTCATGACTGGTAATTAGTACTAGAACTAGACCCAAGGTGTTGGACTCAGTATCTAGGCAAAGCAAGGGGAGAGAAATGTGTGCTAAGAGGGCCGGCAGTGATAAAGACAGCTGGAAAGATACAAGGTAAATAAAGGTCCCAAAACCTCAGGTTTTTCATGTTTCAGATTTGAAGCAGGTAAACTAAGATCATTCTTAAAGACTCTTCTAACATCGAATTACATTATTCCTTTTCTAGGGAAAACCCATTCCCATTACATACTCTTCAAGTTTGATGGAGCAGATTTTTTTCACTCATCCAAAGCAGAGCTATTTTTGGAGGGCAGTTTTCTATTTCTGCAACTCTGATCCATCTTTGATATTTGCATTCTGCCTCCATTACATTTGGAGAACATTTCACCTGAAGTTTTTACTCTACATTCGGGATATTATGTCTAAAACAAACTCGTTATCATTCTTCCCAAATAGGTTTCCTTTTAGGGTTTGTTTATAGGCACCATTATTCTCCCCATTGCTGAGGCTGAAACCTTTGAAGCCATCCTTGCCATCTTCCTTTTTTGTTCTCACTTTGCAAAGAGCAGCCATTCACCAGCATCTTTTGCATTTTCTAGTTCTTTTCCATTTCCACTGTTCCAAGGCTAAACCAGAATCTCATTACTTCTTGTTTGGATGACTTTAATAATCTCATAGTTAATTTAATCCACCCCTTTAGTTCGTCATACAAACTCCGACAGCTAGCTCACTATATACGTAAAATTATTGTCAACCAAAAGCGATAAAGAATAAGAAAAGGCTATCAATGTGTCAATGGCATTTTTAAATTGTATTTTGTATTTGATATAAGAACAGATATCTTGCTTGTCTTGTTCACTACTCTATCCCCAGCCCCTGGAACAATGTTCTCATGGACGGACTCTAGATGGCTCTCGTGGTATTTATGCCTGTCCTGCCAAGTGATCTCTGCCTCATGATATTTTAATTTCCCTTCCTTTATTGTGGACAAGAACTATGACTTTCTTCTAACCAACAGAATATGGCAAAGGTGATGGGATGTTATTTCCAGAATTACATTGTAGAATATTGTAACATCTATCTTGCTAGCAGATTCTGTCTATTCACTGTTTCCCTTGCTGGCTTTAATGAAGCATGCTGCCTTATGGAGAGACCCACATGATGGAAATAAGGGTGACCTCTGGCCAATAGCCACCAGGTTACTAAAGCCTTTATTTGACAGCTTACAAGGATCTGAATCCTGCTGATATTAATGTGAGCTTCAAAGCAGGATCTTCCCCAGTCAAGCCTCAGATGAGACTCCAGCTCTGGCCAATGCCTTGAATGCAGCCTTGTGAGGGTCCCTGAGGCAGAGGACCCAGCTAGGACATACTGGGATTCCTGATCCACAGAAATTGTGAGATAATAAATATGCATGGGTTAAAACTGCCAAGTTTATGATAATTTGATATTCAGCCATAGATGACATATATGTCTTGCATTATTTGGCATTTAATAAATATTTGCCAATTGAATAAATGATTAAAATATTCCATTTGTATTCTTACAAATCAACATTTTATACATAAATTCAAAAATATTCCTAAAAAAGAAAAAAAATACTTCTTAACAGTTAAGAAAACTAAGTTTATTTTAAAACTGAGAACTTCAGGATCAAGGCATTTTCTTCCATGTTGGGTAATTATGAAGTGGCAAATGAGGTAGTAGTGTCAGTTATTGCTTTTGAGCTTTGGTTGTCATTGGATGGTTAAAATCTCTGATGCTATTTAAAGTATTTAATTAAATGTGTGATCTATACTTTAACACAATAGTTAATTAAACCTATGTCTGTAGACATAAGATGAACACTTCTTTAATTTTATCATGGAGACATCTATAAAATATGGTGGCATATGAGGAACACATTTCTTATTATAAATACTAATGGAAAATATGAGGAGGCACTTTGTTTTCCAGGTCAGAAGTGGTAGCTGTGTTTGCATCAGCTACCAGCGTACTTCAAAAAGTCTGTGGAAAAATAGAATTAAAAGATAATACAGATATTTCCATGAATTTTTGGAAGTACCTTATTATTTCTGGAAATTTTGAAATGGTTTTAAATGATGATTCCTGTGACACTCAGTCAATTCTTTATTTGCTTTTCCACTTAACTCAACTCATTTTTATTGCATCTTACCAGAAACTTCTTCTTTTGTTTCTACCAGTATAGTGATTGAACTTAGAGTCATATAAAACAGAAAATAATTTTGAATCAATTAACTATACCTTAAAATTTAAAAAAATAAATCAGAGGATGGAGTATATTTATCTTGCTAAAAATAAATTCTTAGGGAAACCCCAGTTTTGAAACAATTTGAAAAGAAATAGTAAAGTTGGACAATATGGTATATTAAAAATTTGGATAATATGGCATATTATGGCAGAATATAAATGAAAAATTAAGGCTTTGTGTCAGTAACCACTTTAAAGAAAAGCATACAAAACAAGTAAAAATTAGAAATTCAAACTTCAATTCAAGTAGTTTTTGAAGTTTTTTTTATTTTCTTGGGTCAAATATGGCACAAGTGATACTTGGGAGAGAGTTGACAGGTAAACAAATTGGCTTCACTGCAGTGTTTTGTGGACAAAGTGAATTGCACAGTCAATAAATTAAATTATATTTGATGCCTACTAGCTGAGATGGATTTCAAGAAAGAAGAGAATATTTAGAAAGTGGGACAATTAGAGAAGAGTATCAAATAAAAATCTAGGTCACCATAGGT
>NW_007730861.1:2468-3431 GCF_000696425.1 Galeopterus variegatus | reverse complement strand
AAGAAAGAAGAGAATATTTAGAAAGTGGGACAATTAGAGAAGAGTATCAAATAAAAATCTAGGTCACCATAGGTCTTAGTTTGGAGCATTTATGAGACATTGAATTAGTTCCCGAGTCAACCTCTGTGTTTAAAGTATCATTTTAAATTTGTTATTTTAATGTTTAGAAATATATTTTAAAAGATGTAGAAGTTTAGAGTCATTAATATTCATTGGCAAGAGCATCAAACATACCTGTATGTCTAGCCTTCCTCCCGACTCTAAGACCAATCATGAACATATAAGAAGTTTAGAGTGCACACGGAGCAGGGAGATGTTTAGCAGGAGAGGCAGAAGCTCCACAGAGACCACATGCCCTGTGGTGCTGCTGCATGAACCAGCAGCCCAGCCAAGTGCATGCTGACCAGAGAGGCCCAAGACCTGAGGCAACCACACACACAAGGCACTAGTGGCCAACTGAGCAGACACTGAGGCAGCCATATCAAATTGGCAACCCCAGCAACATCTTAGCCAGACGATAGTGTCAAGCCAGTGGACTGTGAAACCCCCTGACACAATGATTAAGCATCAAAGGAAAGATACCAGAAATATGAAAAATCAAGAAAGCACACCACCAAAGGGTAATAACTCTCAAGCTCTAGATCCTATAGAAAAAGAAGCCATTGAAATGTCTGACAAGGAATTTCGAGTGATAATTCTAAGGAAACTGAATGAGATACAAGAAAACTCAGCTAGACAACATGGTGAAATGAGGAAAAGTATACAGGATCCAAAAGAAGAAATGTACAAGGAAATCAATGCCCTGAAAAAGAATGTAGCAGAGCTTGCAGAACTGAAGAATTCATTCAATGAAATAAAAAACACAACAGAGAATTTAACCAGCAAGCTTGCAGAAGTGGAAGAGAGGGGCCGGCCCGGTGGCGCACTGCTACAGTGTGCTGCTTGGGAGTGCGGCGGCGCTCC
>NW_007730861.1:0-1805 GCF_000696425.1 Galeopterus variegatus | reverse complement strand
AGTGATAATTCTAAGGAAACTGAATGAGATACAAGAAAACTAAGCTAGACAACATGATGAAATGAGGAAAATTATACAGAATCTGAAAGAAGAAATGTATGGGCCGGCCTGGTGGTGCACTGGAGAGTGCGCTGCTTGGGAGTGTGGTGGCGCTCCCGCCGAGGGTTTGGATCCCATGTGGAGACCGGTTCCCGCTCACTGGCTGAGCGTGGTGCTGGTGCAACACCGAGGCTTGCGATCCTGTTTCCGGTCCCTGGTATGGGCGCGACACCGAGGGTTGCGATCCTGTTACTGGTCAGTAAAAAAGATAAAAAGGGGGGAAAAAAAAAAAGAGAGAGAGAAATGTACAAGGAAATCAATGCTCTGAAAAAGAATGTAGCAGAATTAGCCGAACTGAAGAATTCATTCAGCAAAATAAAAAACAGAACGGAGAGTTTAACCAGCAGGCTTTTGGAAGTTGAAGAGAGAACCTCTGAACTTGAAGATGGGCTGTTTGAAATAACACAAGCAAACAAAAAAAAAAAATAAATAAAAGAAAAAAAGAATTAAATGCATTGAAGAAAATCTGAGAGAGACATCAGACAACCTTAAGTGCTCAAATGTCCGAGTCATGTGTATTCCAGAAGGGGAGGAAAAAGGAGATTGCATTGAAAACATATTCAACAAAATAGTGGTAGAAAACTTCCCAGTTATTGGAAAAGACACAGATCTTCAGATTCAGGAAGCTCAAAGATCCCCAAATGTATTCAACCACAAAAGGTCTTCTCCAAGACATGTTATAGTCATATTGGCAAAAGTCAAAGAGAAAGAGAGAATCTTAAAACTGCAAGAGAGAAGCATCAAATCACCTCTAAGGGAGCCCCAATCAGAATAACATCAGACTTTTCATCACAAACCCTAAAAGCCAGAAAGGAATGGGATGATGTATTCAAAACACTAAAAGACTGAGATTGCCAGCCAAGAATACTCTACCTCGCAAGGCTATCCTTCTGAAATGAAGGGCAAATAGTATATTTCTCAGACAAACAAAAGGAAAGGGAGTTCACCACCAGACGATCACCCTTACAAGAAATTCTCAAGGGAGTACTGGGTTTGGTACCTGAAAAATAACTACCACTGCCATAAAAACCCAAGAAAAATCAAAACCCACTAGTAGAATATAAATGGCATTCATGAAGAGAAAACAAACAAACAAAAAGGCTATCTACAACCCAAGGAACCAACAAATATAGAAAACAAACTGTAAATCAGAAAGAAAGGAACAAAAGACACCTAAGACATCCAAACAATAATCAATAAAATGCTAGGATTAAATCAACACTTTTCAATAACAACTCTTAATGTAAAAGGCTTAAATTCCCCAATCAAAAGACACAGACTGACTGACTGGATTAAAAAGGAGGACCCAACAATATGCTGCTTTCAAGAGACCCACCTCACCCATAAAGACTTCCATAGACTAAGAGTGAAAGGATGGAAAAAGATTTACCATGCAAACAATTGAAAAACGAGCTGGAGTAGCTATTCTTATATCTGATAAAATAGACTTTAAACTAAAAACCATAAAATGTGGGACACAATATAATGATAAAAGGATTGATCCATCAAGAAGACATAACAATCATAAATATATATGCACCCAATGTAGGAGCAGCCAGATTTATAAGACAAACCCTATTAGACCTAAAGAAGGAAATAGACAGTAATACCATAATAGCAGAGGATCTGAACTTCCCACTGTCATTATGGGACAGATCATCTAGGCAAAGAATCAGCAGAGAAACACAATATCTAAACAACATACT
>NW_007730860.1:173305-177984 GCF_000696425.1 Galeopterus variegatus | reverse complement strand
CCCTGGCTGCTGGATCACGCAGTGGCAGCCCCACAGGTTGTGTGTTTTCTGCTGAGTCTGCGCACTAGGTGGGGCTGTTGGACTTTACCGTGGTGGCCCGCAATGTGTATTTTTTCCTGCTGAGTCTCTGCCTCCTTAACCAGACACCTACCCTCTCTGAGCTGGTGCATGTCAACTGCAATCCTGTCTATCAGCCGTGACTTCAAGCCCCTGCTCGACTCCGCCCCGCCCAGGAATATTTTCAGGTTTCTCCTAGATGCAGTCTACCAGTCACTCTGGGTGGCTTTGTAGCACTGAGTGGGGCTTTCTCAGCATGAACTCCTCGGGGGAGGAGCCCGCAGCACACAGTTCCTCTGTGAATCCCCCTGGCGTGGATTGACTCCAGCGCCCACCCGTATTCAGCTCTCTGGCAGGCTCAAGTGAGCTCGGAAACATTCCAACCACACTTTTCCTAGCCAGAAATCGGCTAGGCGTTTTTCCGAACTGGTGGCCGCAGAGGTGGTATCTGCCTCCCGGCAACAGGAGGTTTAGTGGGGGTGAAGCCCCAGGTGCGGTGGAGTAACAATTGGCCCGGCCTGCTTTTCCCTGTCTCCTGATGCTGACCAGGGGCTCCCCACGTCACCAGCCCCACCATATAACCGTGGAGGGAGTGGGATGGGAGGCCTGCCCACAGGCCCTGGAAGGCCCCGCGTGGGGTCAAGCAAGTGGCAAGGCTCAGTGAGGAGCCAAGCCAGGTGAGGGAGGCAGACCGGGCCGAACCAGCCGGCTCTGCCCCCACCCGAGAAAATGGAGGCAGCCCTGGGGCCGGTGGCTGGCCTGGTGTGGCAGGCGGAAGCCGGATGGGCGTCTGCCTCGCAAGCAAGGCTGGGCTGTGGGTCACTCACAGATCTGGACAGCCCCGGCGGCCCTCTCTCCGTTTCTGTGTTGGCATGGACCCCGTCTTTGGTCTCTGGTCTCTGCCGCCTGGGGCTGCTCTCTCGGTCCCGTGGCATGGCTCGGGCGCTCTCAGGAATCTTCTTTTGTGTCGGCCCTAAACTTTGAATCTGTAGTTGCTTTTTTTTTTATGGTTGTAGATTAGTTGTTCAAATACTTATTCATTTTTTGTTGCTCTTGGAAAAGCAAATAGCACTCTGGCAGCTCAGTGCACACTTCTCAAGCTCACGCTGTCTTCTGGCACCCTCTCTCCAGACCCATCGCCATCTTCCCCTCCCTAAACAGTAGCTTTAAGAATAAAATAAAAATTGGGGAAATGAAAGACTGACAAAGCCACAAGTTTAAAGAAAAGTTTTATTTGTGAAAGCAAAAGCTATTCATGTACTTGCCTTACTTTTGTCACTTACTTTACCTGCTTTGCAGCCATATGCATATGAGCTTGGAGAGAAGGCAGCCCCAGCTGCGGGCAGAACAAAGAAAAGACAGGGTTTACCCAGTCAAATGGCCAAGGAAATGACCTGTGGCAGGCAGTGGCCAATGAACTGGTGTTTAACGTTCACTCTAAAATTGTTTCCAACTTTAATTATCCTCCATTAACTTCAGTCTTCAGTAGACATATGTGATGTCCTTAGGTTAGGAGAGTTTGGTGGAATAAAGGCAAAGGAGTCCCAATGTGGGACAGTAGCAGATCTCCAGTGAGCTGAGAGCGATGGTTAGAAACCAGGTGACAACGAGGAGGAGGGAATCAGACGCAGGCATGAGAAAAACTCCATTTTCCAAAATAAACTAGAAAAAGGTGACAAGTTTATGTTATCATGTGGGCTAAATGATGCAACTGATTGAGTAGAATTATTTTATTTGATGTTGAATGTAATTCCTTACATTGCTAACTTATGACTTTCACTGCCTGTAGTTTGGGCTTAACGTTTTGTTTCTTGGGTTTTTGTCCTCACTCTCAATTATTACTAACAGTTTTTTAATCTGTCTTGTGTTTAGATTCCTGAGAGAGATCTGATAGGAGTCAGTCCCAGTCTAGGATAAAACATCTCCAGCAGCCAGAGGTCTTTTCCCAGATCTTCATATCAGTTGCATGCCAGCCTGCAGTTGGTGGCTATTGGGTCAAATATGACCAAGGAGGTAGGTTCTCATGGACAGTTTCCCAAGAGCATGGTAAAATTGACTCTAAATATGCCACAGCTGTACTTCCTATCACTTTACTTAATTTTGTAAAATTTACTTTGTAAAGTCTTGTCTAACACAATAAATTATTTTTTGGAAGTAAGTAGGAGAGTACAATTAGTAACTTTTAAAAATCCAAGATAAATATCCTGACATTTATTTTTGACTTTCATAAATTCAAAGATGATAACCATTAATCCCAAGATTGCTGTTATGTTTTTGCTGCTTTAACAACATACCATAAACTGGGTGGCTTATAAACAACAGAGTTTGTTTTTTACAGTTCTGGAGGCTGGAAGTCTGAGATCAGGGTGCCAACATGGTCGGGTTCTGATGAGGGGCCTCTTCTGGGTTGCAGACAGCTGATTTCTCTTTGTACCCTAACATGGTGGAATGAGAGCTATGTGCTCTCTGGCCTCTTCTTATGAGGGCACTAAACCCACTCATGAGGGCTCCACCATCATGACCTAATCATCTCCCAAGTCTCTACTTTCAAATACCATCACATTGGGATTAGGATTTAAACACATGCATTTTAGGAAGACCCAAACATTCAGTCTATTGCATGTTACTTTCACTTCATTCAACATTTCTTCAGCTTTGCTCAGAATGAAGATCAATACATTAACAATATGTTTAATTTAAAGATTGAAAAACAAATTCTTTGTGTCCAAGCATTTTCTTATTTTATTCAATATAATTATCTTCATTTTATATAAGCATGCAAAAATGTTATCAGAAAAGACCACTTGGGGATTCCAATATTTAATTTCTGAGCTAAGTATTTGGAAATAAACTTTCAGGGACATTTTATTTGACTAAGAATTAATCAGTGTGTCAGCTGCGGTACAAAAACTTATTTTTTATTTTAGTTTTATCCAGTGCTTTAGTCCACTAAAAGTATGCTTGATCTGATCTCAGAGTTTCTGCTTATTAGAGTACAGTTTAGAGAACATTGATTGTGAAGAAGAATCATCGAGCCATCTTTTGACATTTTTGCTTTAAATGAGCAAGGAAATGTGAAGCAATTTTACTTTAATATCTCAAGCACTTAGTTGTTGTTGAAGCACTATGCTGTGTGTAGCTATAATAAATTTAGTTCCACCTCACCACTGCCCAGTGTTTATCAATACGATTGATTAGTAATGTCTGCCCACCAAGTGTAAAATCAAATATTTGAAAGTCAAGTGAAACGATAAGCTGTATTTTCAGGCGTAATGTGATGTTTTGAAGTTAGTTTGTGACATTCACTGCCTGTTCCCTGAAATACTAAATTAGCAACCAATGGTCCCATCATGTGGCGACTGCATGGTGGTGTCATCTTTCTAGTAAGAACATGGAAACTGGACATGGATAAACATTAATAATGTTAGACTTGCACTTGAGAAAGCACAGGTAAAATTACTGCCAAGGAAACTACTAGGTTGGAACCAGAGAAGCAGCTAGGAAAAATTGTAAAACAGCGTCCAACTGCAAGATGGTCGCTTTGTAATTCATTGATTGACTTCTGAATAGAAATGTAGAATTTCTGAGATTTTCCAAAATGTGGCAAAACAACAGGGTGGGAAAAGGATGTCTTGACAATTTGAAGGGGTGTGTGAGTGGGGGGTGGGGAGTAGTTCAACCTACACATCACTCATTTGTTTAGATTTCTCCACCGATCTTATCATTGTGTTAGTTTATTATATATCACTTGAGACAACTCCAACATGATCATCTTATTGATTTGGAAGTATAATTTGGGGCAATAATATAAAAAGTTTTGTTTACTTTTAAATGTTTTAAAGATTAAAAAAATGAATTAGAAACTTCTAATCATCAAAAAAAGTAAAATCTTTATACACTTTTGACAGTTTATAGAACATAGGCAACCACTTCAATGAAGAGAAAAAAAATCACCAATATTATAGAAAAATAAAAAAAATAAAATTCTTGGATTCAGAGTACTCATTTTCAGAAAAGAACCTGAGAAAAATAAGATTCTTACCTACTCCCCACCCTCCAATTCATAAACTGCATTTGACATGTTTTTCACCGTATGGGATTGGGTCTGCTCAGTTTTTTTCTTCCCCTTCACCGCCTACCCCTCAGCCCCAATTGTTTGTTGTACTGATGTGCAGTGATACACATTTTCTAAGCTATTGTTTGTTTTTTTTAACTTTACTTTTATTTGTGTAAACTTATTTTATAGTTTATATAGTAGACTAATGAGAAACTGGTTAAAATGTAAAGGAGTCAGCAGAAAGGTCACCCTTTTGGTGCAAGGGATATACAGGTGGCATCTGATATGATTTTTGGACTTTGTGAAAGGCTTATTGGAAGTAACCCCATCCTGAGTTGAGGAGCAATTGGGCTTAGGATGGTTTGACTCACAATTTTTTGACTGTACAATAGGTTTATTGGGGTATTAAGTGTATTTTCAACTTAGGTTATTTTTGACTTACAGTGGGTTTATTGGGACATAACCCCATTGTAAGATGAGGAGCATCTGTGTTTTTCAGAAAATACACTTGCATTTTTTTTTTTTTTTTTTTTTTTTTTTTTTTTTTTTTCCGTGTCTGGCAACG
>NW_007730860.1:153943-173001 GCF_000696425.1 Galeopterus variegatus | reverse complement strand
CAACGGGATCGCAACCCTCGGTGTTGCTCCCGCGCCTCGCTCAGCCAGTGAGCGGGAACCGGTCTGTATGTGGGATCCGAACCCTCGGGCGGGAGCGCCGCCGCACTTCCCAAGCGGCGCACTATCCAGTGCGCCACCGGGCCGGCCCCTACACTTGCATTTTTGGATCAAATCTTGAAAATATTCTGAGTACTGAAATATTTGAAGAGGTTTTCTAACAAATTTTGTAACCTGTTTAAATGCTAGCTCTTTTGTTGTTGTGGTAACAAACCTATACATTGCCTATTTTGCTTAAAATCCCCATTTGTGTTTGCCCATTTTTTTTCTTCATGAGTTCGTTCTTTTCTTTTAGTTATTCAATAAATATTCAAAATTTCACCTCCTACACCAAGGTTTGAGTTTTTTGGCTCAGTACCCCAAGTGCAAAGTAATACCTGGATAAATATTTGCAGTCGTGATGGTGATTGCGCAGTAAATCTAAGAGAGAAATCGAATGGTTTCATCTCTCAGCGATTCTGAATTTTTAAAAATTTGGCTGCAAATGACAAAACATGGAATATGGGTTCAGTGCCATTGATTTTGTATATTGAGACGAAAGTGAGTAGACTTGGATTCTAGTCTTGACTATGCCTCTAGTATGACTCATTGCACAAGTAACTTTTAATCTCTTCGGGCCTGTTAACTTTATTAGTAAAATAAAAAGAATTGGTTTGGTGGATCCCTGTAATCTTATTCTGAAATCGAATGACTCTATCTAATACTAATTTCTCTGGCAATGATTTTAGGCCTTTTTGATATCAAATATTTTTTCTTCTTGGGGCAGATTCTTTTTGCTTTGGAGTTACACAAGAGCTAGGAGAGGTGTAGAGTTTGGCCTGTTTTTGGAAAGAGCAAGTTTAGCTAAGCTGCCCAAGTGGAGGCCCTAGGAAGTCAACAGGCAGCATGAGGTCATTGGGTACTTGGGGGTGGAGGTGAGAAAAAAGAAAGAGATGGAAGCCACTGAGGACAAACTTGGTTCACAGTTTTGTCCAGGCCTCTTTGTGAATTATTTCTATGGGAAAGAAATTTGAAAAAGTAGAATAACAAAAGCTTAGAAATGTTACAGTGGTTCTGCTTTTCTTTTGTCATAATGCAAATTTTACTAGCCACTAATGCTGTGCCTAGTCGTATTGGAGCCAGAGGTAAAAGAAAAATCAATAGTACTAATCCTATCTTTATTTGAAATTTTGATATGTTTGTTCATGGATATTTTTGCATTGATTTTTATATTTAAAAATATTGCATTAGGGCCGGCCCGGTGGCGTACTGGATAGTGCGCCGCTTGGGAAGCGCGGCGGCGCTCCCGCCCGAGGGTTCGGATCCCACATACAGACCAGTTCCCGCTCACTGGCTGAGCGAGGCGCGGGAGCAACACCGAGGTTTGCAATCCCATTGCCGGTCCCCGGTCCGGTACGGGGGCAACACTGAGGGTTGCGATCCGTTGCCGGACACGGAAAAAAGACAAAAATAAAAAAAAAATATTGCATTAAAGTGTTATTTATCTTGATTACCAAGATTTTTGGTACCAATTAAGTTTTGCACCCAAGGAGACTTCCTCACTTGCCTCACCCTAATTCTGGCCCTGCTAGCTGCTCAATAATAACACTTTGTTTTTGACTTGCCTCCTAAGTAGGTTAGCAACTTGAGAAGAGGATCTGCTGCACTTCTGTTTGCACATTGGGAATGTACCCTCTAGTGGGGTTCTTGCTCTCTAAGGACTTAGTTATTTTTGACTGTTATACATCAATCCGTGGATAGTGCTTAATTGGCCAAAAAGATGTATAGAGTGCAGTTTTCAAAAATGCTGTCTGTGGTCCCTTTTGTTGCAATCACATACAGTTAACATTCCTAGAAACCATTAAATTGTATATTTAGTGGAGTTGTTCCTGAAATTTTGAGACAAGAGATTAATGCAGAAGAAATTCTTTCTATAGGCAAAGCAAAACCACACCACTAAATGAGACAATCAATCTGCCAGAAGCAGGAAGAGCAGCCTGCAATTGCTCTGGGAAATGACATGGGAAAACTCATTAAAGGAGGAAAAAGACTGGAAAATGTAACCACAATCTGGTGAGGTGGAAGCATATGGGTGTTTAGGGGAGCAGAGAACAACTCCCAGCATACATATAGGGTGACTAATAATAGGTCTTGGACATGTTTCCTTCCATTCAACCAAGATAATGCTTTCCCACAGCTCTGTCATGGAGTATGAAAATAATATGACTGGTGAACTAAAAGGAGAAATATGTACTTAAGTACACATGATTGTATAATAGAAAAAAAAAATAAAAACAAATCCAAGTGTTAAAATGGGGGCCATTTCACAGGCCATTTGTAAAAGTCAGGAGGACAGCATGACAAGATTAAAGATCACCCAGCTGGCTCCTGGAGATACAGGCCAATTTCCTTATTCTTTCCTTCTTTTCTTGGCTATTCTGAGGCTTAAAATAAAGTTTCTTAAAAAAAAGAAAAAGAAAACAAAACAAAAACAAAACAAGCAAAACAAACTACTGGTCAGAATGTAAAATGGTGCAGCCGTTGTGGAAAACATTTTGATGGTTCCTCACAAAAGTTAAACCCAGAATTAATTACCCTATGGCCCACCAATTTCACTCCTAGATAATAACCCCAAAGAATTGAAGACAGAGACTTAAGCAGATACTAGTACAGCAATGTTTATTGCAGCATTATTAACAATAGCTAAAAGGTGGAAACAATCCAAGTGTCCATCTACAGATGAATGGATAACAAATGCGATATGTATGTACAATGGAATATTATTCAATCATAAAAAGTAATGAAGTTCTGATACATGCTGCAACATGGATGAACCTTGGAAATATGCTAACCGAAATGAAGTAAGCCGGACACCAAAGGCAAATATTGTATGATTTCACTTACATGAAATACCTAGAGTAGGCAATTTCATAGAGACAGAGGTAGATCAGAGGTTACCAGGCGCTGAGGGAAAGGGGGAATGGAGAGTTGGGTACAGAGTTTCTGCTTGGGGTAATGAAAAAGTTTTGGAGATAGATATGGTGCTGGTTGTACAACATTGCGTATGTAATTAATGTCCCTGAAGTATACACTTAAAAATGATTAAAGTGGCAAATTTCATGTTATATATATTTAGCCATTTAAAAATAATTGTGGCATGTTGTACCTTTTAAAAAATCTAATTTGAATTTGATATGTACTTATATTTGATAAGAATATTTGAGGGCTAGATAAAAAATTCTGCTTATACATTAAATCCATGTTTTCCATATTAGCCATTTTTTGGCCTTCTTGGGTTACTATAGATATTTAGAAGCATTAAAGTTTATTAAAAATATCCATTTTACTCTTCCAGACTCGAGTTTCTAGCTGCTTGTCTACACAGATTTCACTGCATTCGCAGCTGCTATAAGCTGAGGTACGGTTCTTCACGTGTGTCTAACAACTAGGCTTTGGAAACCTCAGGAAGAAATATGACTTTCCACTGATGTTGGAAACTTTTATTCCCTTCGAATCCTATTTTTATAATTTTCTCTCAAAAATTTCCTCGTTATTTTTAGCTTTTTGCCAAGTCCCTGTGCGTATGTTACTCCTTTTTTTTTTTCTTTGCTTCATGCTCTTTGTACTCAGAAAGAGTAAAGGTGATTTTATTACTCAGCAAATCATTTATAAATATGCTATATGTGTAGAGTATCCACCTAAAGTGTAAGAACATGCTGGGTGTTATGCAGGTGCATGTGTAAGTAGCTGTGTAAATGTGTGTAACATTCATCTCTACGCACTTCCCATGAAGAAACAGGAGCCAGAAAAAATAAAAAGTAGGGTGGTCTGTTTGAGGTAGGTGCCATTGGAAATCAAGTGGCTGCATGTATAGTGCCAGCATCTGTGCTTACATATAAACAATGATGTAATCATGCACCTTTTATAAAGACATTTAATTTTGGGTACATTTTAAAGTGTCATAAACACATGTATTAAATTGTGAGAGTTTCCATTTTCAAAAATTTCAAATATTTTATTGTTTTGATGCCTTAGAACTCTAACTTGGTATAATGTTTGGTTGGGTCTGGAGTTGACGAAATGTCACCAAATTTAACATGGTTCTCATGACCACGTTTAACTTCAAGGAGTCTTTAGAAATGGTTTTGTGTGCACTTTTGCATCAGTAGCTTATTCAGCTATTAGAGTAATAAGCCTGAAGGACATAGTTGCTGATGCTAAAAGGCCCACATGATTGCACTTCTAAGTGGCACTTCCTGGCCAGAGACAGATGTTGTTGAATCACAGCTGGTGACCTGCCCTTGTTCCTTTAAGAAAGCCAGTGCAGGAGCCACACCGAGGAGGTGCCCTCACACCCTGTGCACCCTCGGATTCCCTCACTTCTTTTAAGTGGTGGGGATGGAAGTGGATACACAATGGAGCTTAAGTGGAGAATAACTGGGCTCATGGTCAATATATCTCTCTTATGTATGTATTATTGTAATGGGTTTTCAGATCACAGTGATAAGTTGATGTTTAAAAGTCAACTTGATGTCCCATTTGACCTCCGAATTGATTTCTACTCTCAGCTGATCAGTCTCAGCATGTGAGACCGTCTGGCTGATCAGTCCCTAGGGTGGGTTTGCCTCATCAGACAGCATGGAGATTCAGCTGCATAGCAGTCTAGTCCCTCTCTCACTATCCCATGTGTCTTAGCAAATTGATTGCTTGATGGAAAATCACCACTTTCCTCATAAAGTGGCTTTTCCTGTGAAGGACTATGGACCGTGCTTCCTAGTTGGCTCTGCAGTTATTTTTCATGTTTTATTTTCAGTGTATTAACTTCCCTTCCTTAGGAGTACTACTCTTTTGCTATCCTTTCTTAGAACATTAGATTAGTTTTGAACACTTCCTTAATTTAACAACTACATCTCCATATTACAGAATGACTCTCACTCCCTCTCAGATAGATGTTGACTGCACATTTAAGGTCTATGGTCTTTATCTTACCACTGGTCCAAGAGAGATGTCAACCTGATATTGCCTCTAGTTTTGCTCTCAGAGGTGGATGATGGACCTTAAGGAACAAGAGTTACCCACCTTCTAGTGGTTGTGTCATTTTATTTTATTGGCTGGAGTCTAGGTCTAGACTAGACAATAGACTATGCTATTCCTGTTTCCTTTTTTCCTTTTTGTTCCCTTTTCCTTTTTATTTTTTTGATGACAATTCCATATGGCACAGGATAAAAATTCTTGCTAGAGTTGGGTTATTTTGTTTATCTCTTCCTCTTGATCTTCCAGTTCCATTATTCTATCATGCTACAAAATTAGGTTAGTCTGATGAGACATGTTCCTTACAGATCATTCATTCTGATGTCTTCAAGGATTTTGTGAATTTATTGTGTAATGATTTCTTTGGTCATTTTTCAACCATAGCCCAGAGATTTGAAATATGCATAAGTATTTTATTTTTCAAATATATCTACTCTGTTTGTCTCCTCCCTGCTTATTTGAAAAAAGGAAAATATTTCAAATATGTAAAAAAGCATTAAGAATCATATAACAAAATAATATCCCTTAGTTTAACCAAATAGTTTTTAAATCTATTCTTCTGTTAATGGACATATGGGTTATTTTCAATATTTTGCTATCACAGATAGTATTGTAACCCCCTTAAAAAGTTCTCTGGAATATAAGCCTAAGAGTGGAATTACTGAGACAAAAAGTATCCCTATTTTTAATTTTATTAGTTATTACCAAATTTTTCTCCAATGTTGTACCAATTTATAACTCCATCAGTAGCTTATAACAGTTCACTGCTCTATGTTCTTGTCAACACTTGATACTGTCAGGCTTTAAATTTATTATTAACTTAATGGGTGTGAAATGGTATCACATCATGGTCTTAATTTGCATTTTGTCAATTACTGGTTAGGATGAACGTTTTTTCATTTGTTTGTTAGCTTTTTGTGTTTCTTTCTCTTTGACTTTCCTCTTTATACCCTTCTCCTATTTTTACATTGAGCTTTTGTTTTCTTAATTTTGCAGTTCTTGGGAAATTCTGGATACCATGCATTGGTGTTTATATTTGTTATTCCTGGTCTGTCACATGTCTTTTCTTATTTATGTGTCTTTTGTAGCCCTACAGTTTTATTTTTAAACTGTAGTCAGTATTATAAGTCTTTTCTTTATTGTTTGTACTTTTGATGCCTTTTTCAGAAATATTTTTCAATGCTGCAGACATAAAGATAGTCTCCTCTTCTTACAAATGTTTTAAGATTCATTTTCATTTTTTGGCCTTTTTAACCACAAACAACTTTTGTGTATGGTATCCCAACTAAATATCCATATGTCTAACAAATTATCTGTACCACAACCATTTCATTTATTGAATAGTCTTTTTGAGTGCTTTGTTCATTTCCATTGTGCTGGTTTATCATGACTCCATTAGACTCCATTATCTTAATTACTAGAGTTTTGTAATAAGTGTTGATTTCTTACTGTTCTGTCAAGTTTCTCCAGCTTGTTCTTTGTCTCCAAAAGTGTCTCAGCTTTTATTGTTCCATTGCTTGTCTAAATAAATTTCAGAGTTAGTTTTTCAAGTTCCTCAGAAATGCCTCAGAATTACATTGATTTATGGTATAAATTTGAGCAAAATGAAAATCTTTATAGTTTGACTCTTTCTGCCTGTGCACATCATATATTTCTTTTTTCATTTTTGCCATCCTTTTCTACCCTTAGACTGTGTTTAGTAAGTTTTTTCCATACAAGTGCTATCCGGCTTTAAAAATTTTATTTTTATGTATTTCATTTTTTATTGCTGTTATAAATGGAGTCTTTTAAAAAATTACATTTAAAAAATTAATTAAATTTTTAAAATTTTAAAAATTATCTTTGTTTATACATATTAATGGGATACAGAATTGACTATCAGTATTTGTGTACAGTATGTGATGATCAAATCAATATTATTAGCATGTTCATCATTACAAATTGTAATTGCTTTTTGTGTCCCTTACTCAATTATTCCCTACCCCATGTCCCCCTCCCACTTTCCCACCTCTAGTAACTATAGGTCTGTTCTCTCCTCTTGAAAGTTCAACTTTTTCTTATGGTCTTTCTTTCTTTGTTTCTTAGCTCCCACTTATGAGTGAGGATATGCAATGTTTCCCGTTCCGTACCTGGCTTATTTCACTTAAAATAATTTTCTCCAAGGTCATCCATGTTGCTGGGAAATAATTACATTTTCTAATTGTTACTGATACATGGGAATATTACAGATTTAATATATTGCTCTTTTTTTCACCTCCCGTTACATTCTGCTCAATTCTTTTATAAATTTGTATACAAATGTTTTTAGAGTTTCCTAGGCTGAAAATCATGTGATGCACAAAATAATGACACTTATGCTTACTCCTTTCTAATCCTTAAATCTTTGTTTAATTTTAATTTACTTGATTGATTAGGACTTCCAGGACAAGGCTGAATACAACCAATGATTGAGATATCCTCGCCTTGTGCCTAACTTTAAAGGGCATGCTACGGACTTTCTATGCTTTACATTAGTCATTATAATATTCATTCTGAGTTTTTAGTACATATTCTTGTTAGGTTAATGAAGTTTGTTTTCTAGTACTATTTTTCTAATTTAAAAAAATCATGAGTAGGGTAAATATTATCAAAGGCTTTTTTTCACTCTACCTATTGAAGTGATCATGTAATTTTTCTCTTGCAGTCTATTAATATGGTCTATTACATAAATAGAATTTCATCATATTTAATCATCCTTGCATTACTGTTATAAATAAAAGATTTAAAAAAAATACATTACTGGATTTGGATTGATAATATTTTGTTCAGGATTTTGTGTCCATAATTATAAGTGAGACCTATAATTTTCCTTTTAAAAATATCTTGGTTTTCGTAACAAGGTTATTTCTTGATACAAAATGAGTTGGGCACCAACAGCCCTTTTAAATTAGTAAGACAATTTGTATAAGATTATATTCTGCTAACTAAATGTTTGGTGGAATTTAATTCTGCCTTGTGAAGGCATCTGAGCCTAGGGTTGTATTTTTCACGGTTGAACATAATCTTTTAATAACTATCATATTTATTAATGTCCTTCATTTAAATTCATATGTGTTATGGAGAATTATGTGTGTATGTGTGTATGAAAATATTAAAATCTCCATATGACACAACTCTCATTTATACATATATTAAAATACAAAATACCATGCATTTTGTTTATGACAATATCTAATTTGGGCATAATTTTAAATTCTGAGTGCCTATGTAAATGCTGAGGCTTTTAAATGTGGAGTTTTTTATAATCCAAATTTTTAAGACTGAGTATTTTGGTGCTATGAAAACAAGTAATACTTCCTAGGTACCTCTTCTGTGTCAGAAGTTTATGTCTTTTCTTTTTGGCTGCTGGCTGGTACGGGGATCCAAACCCTTGGCCTTGGTGTTACAACACCACACTCTAAGCAACTGAGCTAACCAACTAGCCTTTTTTTTTTGGTAGCTGGCCAGTACAGGGATAGAGCCCTGGACCTTGGTGTTGTCAGCACCATGCTCTAACCAACTGAGCTAACTGGCCAGCTATATTTTTAACATTTAATTCCTATGACAATCATATGAGAGATGGCTAATCCTATTAGACGTAAGCAAGTTGAGGCCTAGGGAATAGATTATTTGTACAACATCTCATGGGTAATGAGTGGAAGCCTTGAAATTTAAACTAAATGTGTCTGAAGGAAAGCTGGTGTTCTTTTCACAACATTTTACTGGAAAATGGATGACAAAGACCGAGAATCAGTTCTGATAATAAGTAATAAATTTTATTGCAGTTACTTTTTGATAGTGAGGTGCATGATATAGGACTATAGGCAAATTGACATGGTAAGTATAAATATTGCCAGAGCTTTTGTGTACTCACATAGCTTGTACACTGCACAACTCCAGGGGGCACTGTTTATATGGGTCCTATACTGAATGGTGTCTCTCTGGATTCGTACACTATGAAAGCATTTGATAGTTTGAACAGGTACCTGCATTACAAAGTTCTGAGGACAGAAAGAAGCCATTCCAATGGGGATAAAGTGACTTTACAGTTAATAAATGATTAACTGCATTATTGGGCTGGGGGCTGGGATTCCTGTGAGCACATACAATGGGACTCATTAAGATTGTATTTTATGAAATTCATGCTTGATATTTGCTGTTGTCAGTTTTTTAATTCATGAAAAAATGAGAAATATATTTCAGACAAGGGTAGCTACTTAACCTCCAAATTTTTAGTTGGGCATTGGCAGTAATACTGAGATAAATACTGCATGCATTCACTCATATGTGGGAGCTAAGAGAGAAAGAAGGAAGGAAAGAAAGACACAGTGGTGCATTGGATTTGCAGAGGGAGAGAACGTACCCTGGGCTACAAAGTGGAATGGGGGTGAGAGGGGAAAGGGGAGGGAGGTTGGGGATAATTGGGTGGGGGACACAGGGTACAAATGCAATTTGTGGTAATGGGCATGCTGCCAGTATGAATCTAGCCCTCACATTATGGGCATGAGGGGTGACAATCAGCTTTGTAGCTCATGAATATTCATAACTAATTAAAAAAGATGGGAAAAATAAAGGTAGTGACTTGATTTTGCTTTTTAAATGTAAAAATTTAAGTTAATCCAATTAAAATCTCAATCCAATTTTGATGGACCTTAAAAAGCTTAAAACTTATGTAAAACAATAATATGAAAGAAAAGTTGGGAAATTCCTGAAATTTTAGCTTCTATAAAAGAAGATAAGCCCTATCAATCACACACACAAAAAAGAAAAATCACAAGGTTGAAGAATTCTTGCAATAAAATAAATAAAAAAGGAAGCAAGTATGTTCTCTTAAAGTCCAGACTTTGTTTCTCATTTAATTATTTGCAATTTGGAGTAACTAAGGATAAATGATAAATATGACACATGTGACCATCTCTTTAGTCATGATGGTAGCTTTGGAAATAAAGAGTAAACTATTAGAATAGAATTTCATAGTATGAACATATTTTATAGGCACTAGAAGTAATGTAAGTTTTTTTTTTCTCAGAGTTTATTTCTGGCTAATATTGTGTCCATTATATGTTATGTTTTGAATGCAAAACGTTTGTAGGGTTTCTGATTTCCCTCAAGCCCCCCATTTTTCTGTGTCTGTTTCTCCGTTTTTCATGACGCTTTTGCTTCCTTTACCCAGGACATGTTTTTTCCTTCTAAGTCTTTTCTTCACAGCAGCATCTCTTCTCCCTGCTGTCTGTCAGTTCTTTCTCTCCTCTCAAAGTCATTTCAGTCATTGTTCTTTATGCCTCTCAGAGGAATAAAAAAGAGCTGGTCTCAGAGTTATTATTTCTCTTTGAAGCAAAGGAGAATGCACAGTGTGCTAAAAATCACTTTAATTTAATAGGCTCCCAAAAAGTGAATTCAGTGTTTCTCTCTATTGCCATTAAAACATTTATTTACTCTGTCATTTAAACTTTATAATGGATGATGAAAACTTTTAACACTTAAAATGACACTAACACTTGGCAGTTTTCTTTCTGGGCTCACCTTTAGGCAATGTATAAAAACAACATCTCTCTAACTGTGGAAAAAATTTTGACATCTCAAAACACAAATGTGTTAATGCAGTGTTTCTCCTGAGTGAAGAAATGCTAAAAAAGTTAGCTTTTCTCCCCCTTGGATTTTTAAAAAGCTCTGCATCTATCCCCAGGGAAAATCTTGAAGTATTCTTCAAGTATTACACACATGTGCATGTATGCATGCAGTCCACAACTTGCACCTTCCGAAAGTTAAATTGTCAGCTGACTGATGAGGATAGTAATGCATTTCCCCCCAAACCATAGGGTGTATGGTATTCAGCCTTAATGTCACCGTATCATCAAGCCCAACTTCCATTGATAAGGTTGCTTACATGGGCACCACGTTCTGAGATCTGGTAGTAATGATGGTTATGGAGGTGGGGTGGGCAAGATCTGTCAGAGACACTTCCCTACAGGATGACCTCGAACTCCAGTGTAGAGGGGGAATAGTGAAGAAAGAGTAAAATCAGAATTGAGTTAGTCAGGCACAACTAGCTACAAATAACCTTGAGCTGATTTTGATTGTTATTTATATAGAGCACAAAACATCATGAATCTTAGAGATATAGGATAATCTTCTGAAAAAAAATCCAAAGCCACAAGGGAATTCCATTTGTAGTGAAAATTAGAAGAGAGTTTAATAAGGGTTAGGGATTCTCAGACATAAGCAAACACGTAAGTGTATTAACATAATTTAACAAAAATGTAATTGGGGTTCCCTGAGCAACACATTTCTATTTTCCACAATGATCACAAATGTCCCCTTAATTTATTTTCATTGCCAAATCAATTGTAACACTGAGCTGAAGAGTACAAATATTTACTGCCTCATTCATAATGAGATCTGAGAGGCTAAAGGATGGAGTATTATTTCCCATTCTTCGGCCTGCCTGTTTAATAAGCTTGCCTACATGCTTCCCCCTGCCTGGGCCCAGTTTTCCACGTGGAGTCTAAAGTGTATTTTTATACAAATTTTGGATCATAATTTTAACCTTTAGAATATCCTCTCTTCACTGCTCTTTCTCTCCCTCCCCCCTCTTCTCTGGGCATTTCTGCTGTATACCTTATCTATTTCTCAAATTTGGTGATCTGAATATTGTGCCCATATACAATTTTATTAGATTTCTCTATTTCTATTTTTTTGTATTGGAGTTAGGGACTTGTGAACTTAACATACAACTACATGTGAAATGATGCAAATGTTATTTATTTATTTTTCTTGGGGATCAAAGACCAATGACACTCAAATCTTTCAAAATAGTTAAATCAATAGTACTCAGGATTCCTCCCTTCGTGGAGCTGGCTTTGGTCTACATGGAAAGTTTAGCCTTGATTCTCAACCTAAATTCTATATTTCTGGATTCAATCTACTCTTCACCTGTGAGTTGCATCACAGAATGCTTACATACTACTTTAAATGAAATCTGAAAAACGTTTTAAAAATAAACTTTATTATTATTTCTGTACTCATCTTTTATGAGGGAAAGATCAAGACAAGTAAATTATCTTCAGAGGCTCATTCAAGACAATTAGAAATGCTACGGAAGCTGCAGACAGTTTGATCTTTTTATTATCAGTATACTAATTTGATTGGAAAGCTTTGAAACTCAATCAATTTATCTCAAGTAATTTGGGGTGAGGGGAGGACAAAAGGCATGAGAATCAAGAGGAATCCAGAGCTAGATTTCAGCTCAGAGTCCAGGGCAGATCTAGGGACTTGGACAGCAGGAGTCTATTGATTTTGAGTCGAGGGCTCTGCCATTAATGTGATTCAGTTTCTTTTCATGTGTCTGCTCCATTCTTCTCATTTCTGATGTATTCCTCACCCTCTGTTCTTTATATATCTTTTCTCTACCTCGTGCCTTCTGCTTACTCATAATTCTGGTTTACTCATAAATTTGGGTCGTATAGTTTCCTCCAACCTATATTTTTCCATGAAACTTCACTGGCTTTCTCTGATAGGTGTAGTATATATTTTTTACAACTTTGAATTCCCTGAGATAGAGGTTGATTTTTTTCATGTCAAAGCATTTTATAGATCACTGGCTTCTCTGTGGATTGGCTCCTTATGGGTCAAATGATCACTTGGGTCCAAACAGCAGGTTCTGCCCTAACTTTGAAACACCACTGTCTTTGGCTGCCACTATGCAGAACGGGCTTCTAGCATGATGAACAAATTGAGTTACTACAGAATCTTTAATTCCTTATTTAGATGTATATAATCTAATGTACAATCTAATGATTGCAGCTGTTCCTGACAATGACCTAGAAGCACAACACTGGAACTCCTTAACATCCAGAAAACAATTAGATTATGTTCAGCAGAGTTTTGGTGTTAAGTATATTTTACTGTGTTCTAATAGTTTTTTTTTTTTTTTGTCCTTTTTGAGACCGGCCTCACCGCGCTCAGCCAGTGAGCGCACCGGCCATCCCAATATAGGATCCGAACCCGCAGCGGGAGCGCAGCTGCGCTCCCAGCCCCGCACTCTCCCGAGTGCGCCATGGGCTCGGCCCTGTGTTCTAATAGTTTGAAGGCTGGTAATTTCTCTGTCGTTATACATAAGTCTTAATTACCCCAAACTATTTCTATTGATCAGAACACACCGATTCCCAACAAAAAGAAATCTGGAATACTGAGAAATCTTGGAATTTAATTTTTTCTTTATTTTATATTTTATTTAAAAAAAACGATTTTAAAAATTTAAACATTTACTTGTACATATTTGTGGGGTACAGTGTGTTGTTTCAATACATGCATATACTGCACAATGACTCACTTAGTGTGACAGCATAGTTTTGTACCCGTTAGTCCACCACTTCTCCCGTGCACACCTCCCTTCCCCCCCATCCCCCTCTCTAGTAACCATTATTCTGCTCTCTCCTTCTATGAGAGAACCACCTTTTTTTTTTTTTTCTTAGATTCCACATATGAGTGAGATCACACAGTATTTGTCTTTCTGTGCCTGGCTTACTTTCCTTAACATGATGGCTTCCAGTTCTATCTGTGTTGTTGCAAAATTTCTTTTTTTTAATAGCTGAGTGGTATTCCATTGTATAATATATACCAGCTTTAAAAAATCCATTCCTTTGCTAATACGCATTTAAGTTGATTCCATCTGTGGGCTACTGTGAATAGTGCTGCAATGAACATGGGAGTGCAGGTGTCTCTTCAATATATTGATTTCATTTCCTTTGGGTGTATACCCAGTAGTGAGATAGTTGGGTGGTAAAATAGATCTATTTTTAGTAGTCTGAGGACCCTCCATACTGTTTTCCACATGGCTGTGCAAAGTTACATTCTTGCCAAAAATGTGGGAGAGTTCCTTTTTCTCTGCAAACTCACCAGCATTTGTTATTTTCTGTCTTGTTGATAATAGCCATTCTAAATGGGGTGAGATGATAGCTCACTGTGGTTTTAATTTGAATTTCCATGATGGTTAGTGATTTTGAGCATTTTTGATGTACTTGCTAGCATTTGTATGTCTTCTTTTGAGAAATGTATGTTCAGGTCCTTTGCCCATTTTTAAATTAGGTTTTTGTGGGTTCTTTTTGCTCTTGAGTTGTTTGAGTTCCTTATGTATTCTGAATATTAGCTTCTTGTCTGATGTGTAGTTTGCAAACACTTTCTCCCATTCTGTAGGTTGTCTCTTTACTCTGTTGATAGTGTTGTTTGCTGTGCAGATGCTTTTTGGTTTGATGTAATCCCATTTGTGTATTTTTGCTTTAGTTGCCTGTGCCTTTGTGGACTCCTTCAAAAAAAATGCTGCCTACTCCCATTTCATGTAGCATTTCCTTTGGTTTTCTTTTAGTAGTTTCAAAATTTCAGGTCATAAATTGAGGTGTTTAATCCATTTTGAGTTGATTTTTTGTGTATGGGGAGAGATAGGGGTGTAGTTTCAATGTTCTGCATGTGGATATCCAGTTTTCCCAGCACCACTAATTGAAGAGGCTGTCCTTTCTCCACTGTATATTCTTGGTACCTTTGTCAAAAATCAATTGACTGTAAGTGTATGGGTTTGTTTCTGGGCTCTCTATTCTACTCCATTGTTCTATTTGTCAGTTTTTATGCCAATACCATGATGTTTTGGTTACTATAGTTTCATAGTATATTTTGAAGTCAGGAAGTGTGATACCTCCAATTTTGTTCTTTTCATTCAAGATTGCTTTAGCTATACAGGGTCATTTGTGGTTCCATACAAATTTTAAGACCTTTTTTTCTATTTCTTTAAAGAATGTCATTGGTATTTTGTTGAATGTATAGATTGCTTTAGATAATAAGGACATTTTCATGATGTTAATTCTTTGGACTTTCCATTAAAAACAAATTTCCAAATAAATTCTTTCCATTTATTTGTGTCCTTTTCAACTTCTTTCACCAATGTTTAATAGTTTTTTTTGCAGAGGTTTTCAGTTCCCTGGTTAAATTTACTCTTAGGTTTTTTTTTTTGGCAGCTACCGTGAATATGATTAGTATCTTGATTTCTTCTTCAGCTATTTTGTTATTGGCGTATAGGAACTGTATTGACTTTTTTGTGTTAGAAATCTTGGAATTTTAGAGATATGTTCCCCCTCCCCCAACCTCCTGGGCTATAAAATAATGGATGGTAAAAAGCTGCTGCATGCTATCGTCTGGATCTTATACAGTATATGTAGTTGTTTTGTTGTTTAGGTTTCTGGTAAGAGCCAATTATAGTTTCTATTGTTCTACAATCAACTGTCAAAATGTGTTTCTCATCACATGCTAGGATATAAAAGCTTCTTAGCAAAATGTTAAGCAATGGTCTGTTAATTAATGATAAACTTTGAAATAAAGCCGTACAAGTAGGGGTGATCACAAAGAAAGAATATTTGGAAAATTTCACACCTCAATTCAGTAATGACTCATTAGTGTGCAAATTACTTAATTATAATGTGATTAAAGTTCTAGGAGTAAATACTTCCCAATTCTTACTACCACAAAGCTAACTTCTTGTCTTGTTTAATCTTAATTAATATTTACTGAGTACTGTCATTTGTGGTAACACAGTAAGTATAAACTGCACGGTAAGTAATCTGATTGGTTGCTGAAAGAGCAATGGAGAATAAAGGGCTTAGGATGATGCATTGTGGAATTCAGATAATTCTATTTAAAAAAAAGAAATGAATGTCTTTATGTGCTGTGGGATGATCACAGTAAATTGTTTAAGTCTTTTTGGGAAATATGGCTACTCTTCCTATTTATTTTCATAATCTGTGAGATGAACCATATGACAGAAATGTTCTTAATACACCAGTAAATTATGTCCAGTTGGAGGATTGAACAGGTGGGCTGGAGGGTAATTAGAAGAGAACCACTATTAATCACCTTCTGTGTACCATCAGTGCACTATATGTGTCTATGAAACGTTTATAATGCTAATTTTACATATGAGGAAGTTAGCTTAAATACTGCCCAATGTCACAGAATTCTTAAATAAAAGGCCTAGAATTCAAAACTAGGCATGACTCTTTCTTTCACGTTCAAAGTTCATATTTTTTGACAACATGATGCTGCTTTAATTTGGCTCCTCTCTGATATTCTTCACCTCCTCAATATTTCTTAATTAATGACTTCAGATATTTAATAACAGTTTCAGTATTTTAGTAGATGCAGTCAGTATGAACTGGTGAGAAAGAAAGAAATGGACAAGCAATTTAGACTTCTGGACTGTTAAAGAACCCTCGAGGATATTGGCTTAGAATACAAGGAAAGGAGCTTGAGTCTTTGCCGGTGTTTCTAGGCTCTCCTGCCGTGATTGCTGGTTAGTAGAGTGAGTGGGTGCCTGAGTAAAGCATGTCGTCCTATGATTAGACAAGAAGCTATTTTTCCAGCTTATACTATCTCAGAGCAGCTTATTAATTTCTAAGCCTTATATACTGCCTGGGTTTTATGGAGTGTGCAAGAAACCGTAGCATAAAGAAAGAAATTAAAGACCAACTATCTTTAAGAAAATGAAAGCAAAGTTTATTTATCATAATAAATAAACTTTGAGGTATAGAAACTTTAATTTTTTTTCATGAAAAGTAGTTTAATTAGAATTAAACCTATAAAGCTAAATGTATCAAATACTTTACAAGTTTTATTCTACTTTGTAAAAGTATGGATAATTCTTAGTTTTACCTTTTATTTTTACTAATCTTATATTTTAGAGCAAATTTCCAGTGACCATTTAATAAAGGGTTCTAATCTACAATTTCAAGTTTTGTGCTTAACCATAGCATTTCATAACAATAAGGGAGCGTAGGAAACCAGGTGGTCTTTAGCTTTTAAACTGGCTTACTACCTTAGGCAATGGTATTAAACTGTGAATTGGTAGCATTCCAGGGTAAGTCCAATGATCTAAAAATTATTAAAGCAAAACTTAAACTGGTCTTTAGCTTTTAAACTGGCTTACTACCTTAGGCAATGGTATTAAACTGTGAATTGGTAACATTCCAGGGTAAGTCCAATGATCTAAAAATTATTAAAGCAAAACTTAAATTAAAAAATAAATGTATACGTTGAATATTGGGTTGGCAGATACCAAAAACTAT
Organism: Galeopterus variegatus; assembly: GCF_000696425.1. Classification (NCBI taxonomy): domain Eukaryota; kingdom Metazoa; phylum Chordata; class Mammalia; order Dermoptera; family Cynocephalidae; genus Galeopterus; species Galeopterus variegatus. The sequence continues at coordinate 155,809 of NW_007730860.1, read as the reverse complement.
TTAAACCATCTTGGTCCATATGTCACTAATAGAATACTCATCTAAACAATTGCAGAATATGCATTCTTTTCAAGTGCAATGGAACATCCTCTAAGATAGACCATATTCTGGATTATAAAAGAATTCTCCACTACCTTTGAAGGATTAAAATTATGCAGAATTTGTTTTATGAGCACAACTGAATTAAGTAAGTCATCAATAACAAAAAAACTTGAGAATCCTGAAATATGTGGAAATGAAACAACACACTCTAAAAAACTGAGGGGTCAAAGAAGAAATCACAAGAGAAATCAGAAAATAGAACTGAATGTTAACAAAAATACAATACAAAATCCATGCAATGCAGCTAAAGCAGAGTTTAGAGATTCATTTATATGTTTAAATGTTTATATTAGAAAAGAGGCTTAAATTCAGTGATCTCAGCTTCTCCCATAAGAAGCTTGGAAAATAAGAACCCAAAGTAAGTAGAAGGAAAGAAATAACAAAGAGCAGAAATTGATGAAATAAAATCAGTCAAACAGATAAAACCAATAGCTGGTTCTTTGAAAATACCAGTAAAATTGGTAAACCTCTGACCTGACCAATCAAAGAAAAGAGACACAAATCACCAATATCGAGATTAAAAGAGGGAGGGGATATCACTACAGATTCTACAGATTTTGAGAAGATAATAGAGAATATTTATGAACAGCTTTATGCCAATAAATATGACAGCTTAGATGAAATGGACAAATCCTTGAAAGATACCAATTACTGAAATGAACTAAAAAAGAAATAGAAAATCAGAATAGATCTATATTTATTAAAGACTTGAAGTAATAAATAGAAACCTTGCCTCAAAGGAAACCTCAGATCGTTTCACTGGTGAATTCTATAAAATATGTAAGAAAGAAATACTTATATTCCCAATTTTACAAAAACCTTTTCCAGAAAACAGAAGAGGAGGCCAAATTCATTTTATGAGGCCAACATTATTCTAATATCAAAACCAGACATTACAACAAAGAAAACTACAGCTCAATATCCCTCATGACATAGACACAAAAGTCCATAACAAAATATTAACAAATATATAATATGTTAGAATATGTACAGAATGACTAAGTAGTGTTTACACCAGAAATGTTAATCTTATTTATACCCATGCTAGGTAAATGAGATATTTAAATTGGTACAAAACTTAAAAAAACCCCTGCTGCATGCAGTTTTATTAAGCTTAAGGTTGCCTACTTTTAAATATATTGATAGGTTTTGCTAAACATATGAGTATAAAGCTTTACAACAATTCTTGTTTACTCCTAAGTATGTATGATATGCTTGTATTTCTTGTCCCTTATTTTTCTAAAACCTTCCCATTAACATTGGTTTTGTGCCTGATTTAACAGAAGGTTTCATAACTGAGAAGAAAATGAAAGAGAATAAAAGAAAAAAATTTAGTTATCATGGGCTTTTCTGGTCTAGAATAATTTTTTTCACTTTAAGGTTGCACACTGAACAGATACAAATCTTTTAAAATTTAAAGTAAAATGTTTGCTCATGGTACAAAATTTATGTAGTGCAAATAACCAAAAAGTACCAAATAAAAATAGTCTGAAGTCCCATGCTTGGAGAAAACCATAATTAAGCTCTTGATGTAACTTTACCACTCTGCATAATTTAATAATATATGTCAATGGAAAGAGAGCTAGGAAGAATCAATAATTTGAACTCTAATCTGGGCAAAATGACAGTAGGACACGGGAAAAGTGACTTAATCCCTTTGTGTGTCAGTTTCCTCATCTATAGAATGTGGGGGCTTGATTAGATCTTCATTATGGTCCCTTCCAAATTTAAGTACACATGAATCCAAAGTGAATCTCACTACTT
>NW_007730860.1:140456-153462 GCF_000696425.1 Galeopterus variegatus | reverse complement strand
ATTAGTGCTGTAGCAAATTAGTGACAAACCACTAATTTAGCAGGATGAAGATATCCTGTTACAACAGTTATATGTTTTTCTGAGGTTGATAACATCATTATACATGACATTGCTTTACTGTGAAATGAGACAGAACCAAATGTGATCACCTAAAACTCACACAAATATAGAAGTCATGCTAAGCTTAGAACTTTCAACTTAATAATAATTATTGTTACATTGGTTTCAGGTACTTTGAGAGTTTGCCTGGCTATTATTAAGTGACAACTTCCCCATACATATTGCAATTTGACATGGATATTTTTAGTGAGGCAAAGTTTTTCATTTTTTGTTTTCCAACTTTTTGAAATGAAGGAGCATTCAAGCACATATATTTTAATGGGCTTTAGATAGCTTTTCTTTTACATATGGTAATAGAATTTAATAATTCAATCTTTGTTCTCTATCTTAAAAATATCTAATAAGAGTTAAGAGCTTATAGTGGAGTAAAGATATAATGTTTAAAATTATGATCTATTCTTTATTGAGTAGAACAAGCTAGAAGAATACTACTTAATAAAGCAACTGATTGTAAGGCAATTGTTAAATCAAGATTTCATTTAGTCTTTAAAAAAATCTAGTAATATATTTTACTTGGGTCAGATATAGTCTTCCCCATGAATTCCTATGTTCCTAGATTAGGTATACCACTGTCTTAGTCCATTTGGGCTGCTTTAACAAACTCCCATAAATTGTGTAGCTTATAAAAAACAGAAATTTATTTCTCATAGTTCTGGAGGGTGGGAAGTCCAAGATCAGGTTGCCAGCAGATCTGGTGTCTGGTGAGGGCCTGAGTCGTGGTTCATAGATAGTGACTTCTCACTGTGTCCTCACATGGTGGACAGCGTGAAGAAGCTCCCTTGGTTCTCTTTTACAAGAAGGGCACTAATCCCACTCATGAAGTTCTGTCCCCATGACCAAATCACCTCCCAAAGGCCTCATGTCCTAATGCCATCACCTTAGGGGTTAGGTTGAAGAAGCTCCCTTGGTTCTCTTTTACAAGAAGGGCACTAATCCCACTCATGAAGGTTCTTTCCCCATGACCAAATCACCTCCCAAAGGCCTCATGTCCTAATGCCATCACCTTAGGGGTTAGGATTTCAACATGTGAATTTTGTGGAGAAACAAACATGCAGACCATAGCAACCACTTTTTATTCAGATATCCCTCTCTCCTCAGCATTTCTGGAAATATTTGCCATATGAAGTAGGTAAGCCTCCGGGCCAAATTGTCTTCCTGTCCTCTGAAAAAGTTTTGGGGAAAAATTAAACTGACAGAATATAGAACCAGCCATGCCAAAGGTGAAGCGCGCAGATCACATGTTAATGCTTACACTCTTACAAAACCCTGTTTTGTTTGGGTTTGTGTCATTTGCACAGAGCTTACGCACAGTGTCAGGAACCAGTGTAAGGGAGTGGGAGGACTTCTAGTTGTGGAAGCCAAAGCCTCTCTCCCTCCCACTGCAGTGCTGCAGCCCTCCATAGTGCCACCTTGCTCCTTAATTACTATGGCTCTTCTAGTAGGAATACTGGAGTTTCATTTCAAGTTTTCATTTTCCTCCATAATAAAGCTGACTCCTCTCTTCAGCTCTAATTTTAAAGATGTAGTCACTTTGTATATCTAAACTACATATTCCCCGATCTGTGGTAGCTTCCTATATTGTACCATGAACATCCCTCCCTCTCGCCTCAAATTCCCAGTGCAGCATCTGTCAGGCTGACCTCCTTGCCCCACCTTGATTCTGCCAGACCTGCTTCCACTTCAGGATTTTGACAGTTGCTGTTCCCTCTGCCTGGAATGTTTTTCCCTCTGATAAGCATGTGACTGACTTGCTTAGTGCCTGCTATGGTCTGAATATTTGTCCCCTGCAAAGCTCATGTGGAAGCTTGATTCCCAGTGTGGCAGTGTGGAAAGGTGGGGCCTGTGGGAGGTGGTTCGTGAGGGCTGTGCCCTCATGAGTGGATTAATCCATTCATGGATTAATGGACTAATGGGTTAATGGATGAGTGGGTGATCACAGGAGGGGCACTGGTGGCCTTATAAGGAGAGCCAGTGAGCATGTTAATGTGAGTTTTTGCCCTGTCCTCACGTGATATTCTATGTCACGTTGGGACTCTTCAGAGTCCCCACCAAAAAGAAGGCATTCACCAGATGTGCCGCTCCACCTTGGATGTTCCAGCCTCCAGATCTGCAAGAAATAAATTTTATTTCTTAATAAATTACTGTTTCAGGTATTCTATTATAAGGCACAGAAAATGGACTGATACAGGGCCTCCAAATCTTTTTTGTTTTAATGTCACTTTCTTTGTGAGGACCTCCCTAATCATCCTATTTGAAATTGCTAATTCCTCTACCCTCCACCCTGCCATCCCCAGCATTCCCACTCCCCTTTTCACTTTAATTTTTCTCCATTGCACTCACCTTATAACTTCCATAACCTACTTATTGATTTTGTTTACAGCTCCTCTCCCTCTCTCCACCAGAATGTAAGCCCTGTGAGGGCAGGACATTTCATCAGCTTTGTTCATTGCTGCATTTTCAGTGACTAGAAAAGTGACGGTCAGAAAGGAACTATGCAATAGCTATCTGTTGAGTAAGGATAGGAGTGAATTTCCTCAGAGTAATTTTTTAAGTGGCTTAGAAAATTTTTTTTGTTATTCATTTTCTTCAAAATAATAGCAGGGACACAAATGCAGTGAAGGCAGCATACATACTTTTAAAGCATGGTAGATGTTTTAAAAATATTTCAGGAAGATTCCTTGTATTCATAATGCAACCGAAGACAACTTATAGAAAAATATGTAGCAGTATAGGAATTGAATTCATATCCCGACGTACAGATTTTATAATAGAATGATTGTCAGATGTACGTTAAGGCCAACTTAGATCTCCTCATTGGTGAGTTGATTATTGTGTGCTCAGTGTTTCCTCTAGTGGGCTACAGTGATGCTTTGGCTGCCAGATCACTTGGTGACATTGCCAGGAGGTGCTGGCCATTCTTACGTCCTTCCTTTCCTTCTCTTGGCCAACTCTGAGAAGTGCAAGAAGCATAATCTGTTCTATAGAAAACTAGCCAAAGTGTGCTTCCTCTGGGGTGCCCATCTAAGTTATGTGCTTAAGAGCTGTGTGAGTTAAAAATTTGTACTTAGAGTGCTCTCAGAATTATTTTCTTTATTTATGATCTGGAAAGCAGAAAAGGTAATTTTCAGATACTCTGAGCTCTAACCAAACTGCATAACCCTCTTTTCTTTATAAATACCATTTATAAGTTAGCTGTATTCCAAGATCCTCCCTTCTCTTGAACAGGCCTTTTCAGTCTTCTTACATTCAAATTTTCCTCATTATTTATTCCCTTATTTTTGTCCCCGAATTCCCTAAATGGGAAGTAATATCTAACTTCTGTCCACCACCAGAGCACTTTGACTATGACTGCATTTAATCCTCGTCTTGCATTTCGAGGAGTTTACAAGCCATCGGGAAGGATAAGACATGTTCACTAATAACTACAATGCCAGGTAGAGATTGATCAATATCTTTTTAGATAATCAGATAAACTCCTATGAGCATGTAGAGATAGAAAGGTGGTGGTTTCTGACTGCTTCATGATGGAGGTGGTGTTTGGCCCTCAAGAAATGGATACAATTTGGGTGTGCAGGGAAAGAGGAGGAATGAACGACTCACCAGTTACTCCACATCCAAGGGGGGGTAGACAAGGGCATGGGAGCAGGAATTCATATAACAAACAGTTATTGGTTCAATAAGTACAATGTAACAAAGCCCAGCAAAGGCGTATGCATGAGAGTTAGGGCTGGAAAGGTAGGACTGGGTCAAAGCAGGAAAGGCTTTGAGTGCCAGGCTAAGGAATTTAAACTTCTCTTGAAAATGAAGAGCCATTGAAGTTTTGATCAGGGAAGTGACATGGACAGAGATGAACTTTAGGAAGGCTAAATTAAACCAGTGTATACATGGGATGGAGAAGATACTGTAGCCAAGGAGACAATTTCAACAGTCAAGTGATGATGAAGGCATGAGCATAATAGTAGCAGTGAGAAAAGTAGGTCTGGGATGGTTAATTGACAGGGCTGAGCTAGAACTGACAGGACCGCATGACTGATTGGTTGAGGAAAGGGCAGAGGTGATGTGTCTAGGTTATTGGGAGGATGGTGGTCATTAACCAAAATAGGCATGTAGGTTTTTGTGTATGCAGAAGGACACTTAGGTATTGCTGGGAAAAGGAGGAAATGTTGAGTTTGAGGTGCTTTCAGGAGTATATCAAAGAGTGGATAATCTAGTATGTTCTAGATGCCAGTTTTGTCTACCTTCATGAGCAATATTATTCAAGCAACTTAAAGTGAGAAACAGTGTCTGAAATCTTTCATTTTCACCTTTCGTCTCTCCAAGCCTAACACAGTGCTTGGCTCATAGGTGCTCAAGAAATATGTATTGACTGATAATGTATTTTACTTTGGCAGCCAGGTTCTGGGGGAAGAAGGAACTGGCCTAACTCTAAAATTGCTGGTAAAAAGCCTCTAAGCCTCAAAAGCTCCCCTCTTCGACTGGAATACACCCTGAAATTTCCTGTACTTGAATCCTTTGGGTTACTACAGTGTAGACACAGCTATTAACATGTAAATGATATCTGGGTGGGCACAACACCCCAGAGCATTAGGTCTGTATTGGTTAACATATTCCTTAAATTAATAAATCAATTCTTTAGAAGAGAGGTGGGTCCTAAGGGAATAAGAGAAGGGACAGGTACTTTCTGAGGGGAAGAAATGAGAAGAGAAATTGTGAGGTAGGGTCAGTGACTGGCTCAGTACAATGGGGGAGTTTGGACAGATGGAGGGGCTGGAGGGAAGGTGGGAAAGAGTGGTTCTGGGCAGGCAAGACCAACAGGCCTTCCCCACCCTGAATGAAAAGGATAAGTTAATTCAGTGTCATCTGTCTTCAGTTAAAAGCAATTAAAATTGCAGCGTTATTTATAGTGGAAAGACTATGATACCTGGAGTTGAAGACCTAGCCGTCCTCCCTTAACTGGTGATGTTGTCCGGAAAATGCTTTAACCTTCCAGTGCCTCTTCGTGAGGCAAGCCGGCATAGCACAAAGAGGCTCTACATCCAGAAAAATCTGGGCTATATGTTGGCTCTTTCATTTGCTAAGCTGTGTGCCCTTAGAAAACTTACTTAACCTTGCTGATCCTTAGGTTCCATTTCTGTAAACAGAAGTTATCATTTCCTCCTACTTTTTCTTAAGAATAAATGAAATGAAAAATTTAAGGTAATTGGCAAATACTGGGGCCTCAGTAAATATTATCCTCTTTCCCCTTTTTTTCATCTTCCAAATCTATAAAATGATAGAACTGGACTAGATGCACTACACCGCCCCCCACCCCCCCACCATGGTTCTTTTTAAAATGAAATGATTCTATAAATTCTTGAAATCCTCCCACTTAGCTTCCAAAAGTTTCCAAGAATTATAAATTAATGCCGCCAGAAAAGTGAGTCAAATAAATGACTCCCTTCTTTTCTCCTGACACACTTGTGGTACCCCTGTTACCCTTCCCTTCTGTATTCTCTCTCTTCAGAAGGCTGTGTCTTAGTTCAGATACTGTTAAAGAAAGAATTATTCAATAACATTTGTTAAAGCATGGTAAGAAAGACTTTATTCAGGACCATGGTGATAGGTATAGGGAACACTGCAATGTGGTCTTGCAGTGGGGAGAGAGATTGGGCTCAGCTTTGAATACAGCATGGCCAAGTGGGAATTTATAGCCATGGAACAGGGTGGGGGTCAGTTGTGGAAAATTACTAAGAGAAAACCTCGGGGGTAAGGGGATTCTGGCTAAATGGACCTAACAGAATGGATTCTTTCTGCAGACATGCCAGGGGAATCAGACATCGCCTGAGGGATGGTGGAAGATGAGAAACCCAGTCAGATATTGAGGGTGGTCAGATATCAAGGATGGGGGGGTTCTTGCTAAACTGACTTAGCAGAGTTCTTTGCTAAAACTGAACTGTACAAGGAAGTACACAGATGGGTCTAGGAGAAGGTTCAGGAGCCCAACTAAAGTTTGGCCAAGCAAGAATCTTTGTCAATAAGCTACTAAAAGCAGACTGCATCCATGACTTTCAAAATAGTACTAAATTACCATGTGTGAAAACAGGGATACTTTTTATTCTTTGTATCGGCCAACAGGCTAACACAGATGTTGGCAGGAGAAAGGAAAACTAAGGTTCCTTTGGTGATGGTGATTCAGGATTCATGTACTATTTGCTGGGAGAAAAAAATACCCTTGACATTCCCTGTGGAGGCAAGCAAATGGGTCCTTATGGTAATCTATACAAATACAGATGGCTGGGAACTGCTGAGCCCACTCATGGGGATAGTTGCCAAGCAGAGGTGCTCAGAGATTGCCTGGTACAGTGAAGTACAAGTTCTTTACACAGTTTCTGAGGCCACACTTTATCCTTCCAGGCTGCCTGTACAGGGTGAAGTCTTCCCACTGCGTGACTGTGACTTTTAAATCCCACTACTGAGACTTGGCTTGGAGTGCTCCAGTGTTTACAACAGGTTTGTTTCTGGCTCTGATCTTACGCTTCTCATGTTTGCCCCTGCATTAGGCCCTTGGCTTTTTCTATTCTTATTTGAACAGAATCACAAGTGTGCTAACAGTCTTCGGCTTTTAGTCCATCTTAAGGAAGGCTTCAGTCTGAACCTCCTCTCTGCGTAGGAAGGTTCCTTCATTGCCTTTTGCTCTAAGAGCTGGCGACATTCAGGGTCTCCACCTGGAACTCAGGTTGGCTACTGTACTTTGGATGAAGTTGGTAATGGATCTTAACAAAAGCAAAATTTGGCTCCAAACAAGAAAAGTAAAGCAGTCCTCTTTGTCTGTATGTTAATTTGCTATTTTACTCAAGGAATAATGCATTCCAGGTTCATACCAGAGAATCAAATAACTTTCTGCTATTATTGAATCACTCTCAGTTTCAATCAATCAAGTTAGTCAGAAACTCATTTGAACAGGCTAGCAAATAGGATTTGATATGATAAGAACTGCATGTAGGCTGGCTGAAAACAAAGTCACAAGACCACGTTCCAATGTTTGTACAGTCCTGATTCTGGGATCAAACTTTTAGTTGACCAAGACAGAGCTTTTCCTGGAAAGAGGAAGTATCTATGCAAAGTTCCCCACCAAAAAAGCTCTAGCTCTTGCAGCAGCATCAGAGAATATTCTACCATCCATTTCATTAATTTCTCATGCAGCACAATGACAACTTCTGCTATTATAAACTATTTTCATAATATTTGATAGACCTATTTCTGAGAGCAGAACTGATAAAGGTGATTACCCCTTGGGAATAGGAGTGAAGAATTCATATATTCAGAGTTGTGTTTTATAGGATGAGTTAGAGCAGGAGGGCAAGAGAGATGAGGAAATGTTGAAGACATAACTGAAGGAGTCTAGGGATGGACCATTAGCTTAAAACAGAGCTAATGGATTGGAAATAAATGGGGAGGGGGTACAATACTATGAAGGGACCAGAGGTTTCAATGAGGTAGAAAATTAGATACATTGTGTTTAAAGCAGTGGAAAAGTGGGACAGATGGAGGTTTTGGTAATTCAGTGAGGGAATTAATTTAAGATTTCAGAGGAGGTAAATGAGAAATCCTTTGTGACTAGATGTAGATACCTCGTGAGAAGAACTTCAGGAGTCAAGACTGGAGAAGTTGGTTGGGTCCAGACTCTGAAGGTCTCGCATGTCCCTTTAAGAAGCTGGAACTTCGTCTGGAGGCAGCTGAGGGAGAGCAATGGTGATCTTTACACTGAGGAGTGGTGGGATCAGCGCTTGCTTTTAGGATCATGTGTGTGAGTGCTTTCCATGAGAAGGAGAAGCTGCTGGCCACAGGAGCAGGAAGAGGTTATTTCATCAGTCCATTAGACAGATAAGGAGTGCCTAGTCTAAGGCAGAGGCAGTGGCTACAGGAGGTCTGGAGGCAGCTGAGGGGGAGCAATGGTGATCTTTACACTGAGGAGTGGTGGGATCAGCGCTTGCTTTTAGGATCGTGTGTGTGAGTGCTTTCCATGAGAAGGAGAAGCTGCTGGCCACAGGAGCAGGAAGAGGTTACTTCATCAGTCCATTAGACAGATAAGGAGTGCCTAGTCTAAGGCAGAGGCAGTGGCTACAGGAGAGAGACTAGATTTATGAAGCCTTTCTGTGATAAACTCATGAGTGTCGGGGTGAGAGAAAGAGAGGAAGCAGAATATTCTTAGGTGTTGACATTTGGAGTATCACTCTTAATTGAGATAAGAAAAAGAGAAAGAACAGATTATGAAGTTGGATGGGATGCGCAGAGCTAAAATAAGTTTTGGGCATGATGTGTTGAGAAGAATCTATGAAACTTAAAGGTAGACATATGTGTCTGGACCTTGGGAGAGATCGGGACTGGAGATAAAGATTTAAAGCTCACTAGCTGTAGATGGCAGCTGAGATCATGAAAAGAGAGATGGTGCGAATGGAGGAAAGGACCCATATGCAAAAGTGGGAACCAAGAGAAGTGGAAGTAGTGGCCAGTTAGGGAGCGAGCAAGACGATTACCCCAGAGGATGGAGAAGCAGGAGCCAGTGGGGCTCTGGAAGGCAGTGGAAGAGACAGTCAACAGTAATAAATGCTGCAGAGGGCCAGGAAGGGTGAAGACTGAAAACAGAGGTTTGAAGATTACCCCAGAGGATGGAGAAGCAGGAGCCAGTGGGGCTCTGGAAGGCAGTGGAAGAGATAGTCAACAGTAATAAATGCTGCAGAGGGCCAGGAAGGGTGAAGACTGAAAACAGAGGTTTGATTTAGCAGTGGGAAGGTGACTGGTGATATTAACAAGAGCAATTCTAGGAGAGTGTTGAGGCAATGAATTGAGGAATGTCCCTGTACTGAGAAAAAATAGATAGTGAGGATAGAATTTGCATTTGAGAAGGTTGGTGGTAAAACAGGTGCACAGCAATAAAAAAGGAGGTCCTGTGGTGAAAGTCCCAGTGAATTCAAGTACCCAAACAGCCTTTACCTTGCCAAGGGCTGTGAGAGAGTTCAGTAAGTGTAGTGAAAGTGAAGCCCTTTCTTTCAGCTTGTGCCTTCTTGGCCTTTAACTAATGTAACTGTTGCGACTTGGGCTACATTCTTTTGATCCTCAGAATCTCTAAGTATGTTTACTAGCTAGTTGTATTATAAAGAAGCTCTACTGCACATTATTTCAAAGATTTAAAAACCATTCTTTTTGTTTTTCTTACCCAACTGCAAACATTTCCTTTTTAAAATGCAGGGCTGGTCTGTGATGACAGCTCATGGCCTGCATAGGGCACAGGCTGGAGACCTCCATTTCCAATGGGCTATTTCTAAGTCCTCCCCAGTTTTTTGAGACCCCTTGAGAGTGGGTTTCTCTGTGCATGAAAGAGTCTGATGTCTTTAGTTCCTCTGATTGTTCATCTCCTTGAGTCACAGATAGACCCACAGCCTTTTGTGGAATTACTGCCCTAATTTCTCTGATGAGTGACATGTGAGCTATGAAGACTATTTTCAAGTTATTGTTTGCATAAACTTTTACCATCAGGCACAAATAAATCATGACTACTTCACACTGATTGGAAGACAGATTTAGACTTAATGGGAGAGCACAACTAAATCACGGTGTAATCCTTGGAAAATTTACCTCCTTTTAATGTCATATTTCTTTCTAAATGGCTGTGATGAGTGGCTTTTTAGAAGGCTCATGAAAGCAGTAGAGTATTTAAAAAAGTTAAGACTTTATGACAGGTTTCAAAAATATCTGAAAGTCAGAATATAAGTTCAGGCTTAATAGATCCATATCATAATAGCCCTAATAGATTTAAAAAACCTCTCTTGGCAATTAAAAAATTAACTAATGCTAAAGAGAGAGCAAAAAACCTTAAAACCAAATGAAATGTGTCAAGATTATTAGGTAGAAGCTGAAAATGGATATGTGGGTTGGAGAATAAGGGCAGACTTCTTATTTAAAGCTATCTAGAGTTTAGACAATGTGAAATTATTAATGAAGCTGACTCTCTCCTGCAACCAGGGGAAATAAGTCTTCTCCCAATGATTAGGGATCTGGCTCCATAGGCTCATGACAAGGTCACCTCTAAAACCATGGAAGATGCGGGTAATGCCAAATAAAATTTTGGACCAGGTAAAATTTGCTTTCAGTACTTTCAGACCCTCCTTTCTGTCCTCTCCCTCAGGGTTCTCAGATTCTTTCTGGAAACTTACTGTGCATAGTTCTCTTCTCAGAAAAGGGTTAGATAAGGGCAATTTTCAGTTCACAGAGAACTTGCCCATCTTTTACCTCTTCTAAGGACATTTACATTTTAAGTTTTATTTCTAGATATTGTATGATAGAAAGGCTTTGTCTTCTGTCAGGTTCTCAGACATTAGTCGGTTAGTGAAGAGGTATTTGCAGGAAGAAGGGAGCTCCTGGCATCCTTAATATCACACCTTGTAGACAGCAGCTTGCCAGAACATCTACTCAGGACCAGTGCGGTTTTAAGAAGTGGGCTGAAGGTGTGACTGTGTTTGCAGTGTGCATAAAGTAAGCTGCATGTGTGTTAGTCCCCAGAGAACCAGGTCCACTTACTCTCACTTGCTCAACTTCCTATTTAATCTTCAACCCATGAACCCCAGCTTCTACCCTGCCCCACTCCCCTCAGACTCACTAATGGCTCCTTAGATACCAAATCCAGTAGATGTTCTTTTTTTTTCTTTCTGAGCTTTTTTAGGTCCCAGTGACCACTCTACCAGGAATTCTGCTGCCTCTGCTCACCCCTCAGACTCACTAATGGCTCCTTAGATACCAAATCCAGTAGATGTTCTTTTTTTTTTTTCTGAGCTTTTTTAGGTCCCAGTGACCACTCTACCAGGAATTCTGCTGCCTCTGCTCACCTCTTATGTGGCCAGCCCCTGCTCCTGGTCCCTTCTCTTCTCCTCTCTCTATTCTAGCTGGGCAAACTTATCCACACCATTGCTTTCACTGCCCCTTCGGTTCTCTTCACATCCAGTCTCACAAACCTCCTCCTGCTGCCCTGATCTTTCACCTGTTTTACTCAAGATAGAAACTGAAGCATTATTCTTGATTCTTACCTTTCTCATGCCTGCATTCAATCAGTTACCAAATTCTGTAAACTCATTCCCCTGAAATTGTACATAAGCATTCCCTCATTTCTAGTTACTGTGACTATTGCTTTATTTTAGACACTCACCATCTCCGACCTGTGGTTCTGACTGCCTCTCTGATCCAGGCTTGGTTCTGTGACTAGAGCGACCTTTCCAAACTTGAAATCATTTGGGAGTGGCCTCTTTGTCAAAGTTCTCCGTGTACCACCTGAAGGATAAAAATCTGATTTCCACAGCTAGGCATGATTGATCTATTTCCTATCAATGCTCCAGTTTTCTTTTTCAGCTTTGACTCTCCATCCATCTTTCACCCATTAGCAATACCAGTCTCTTGGCAGCACATCAAACAGACAATGCTCTTTCACGCCTCCAGGTTTGGGCAGGTGCCGTTCCTCTTGCCTGGAATGCTTTCCCATCCTTCTCAGGCTGAGAACATTACTTTTCCATGTTCTTTTTGTTCTGTGAAAAAAATTTTTTTTTGCCTGACATTTTTAGGCAGACATTGGTTTTTTTTTTTTTTTTTAATGCTCCCGTTATACCTTAAACATACCTAAAATACTTCTCCTAATCATTGCAATTGTTGGTTTATGTGACTGGTTTTCCACTAAACTACAAGTTCCTTGAGGGAAGGGACTGTGTATTTCCTTTAGTATCCATGGTTTCTAGAACAGTGCTTAATACTTTCAATAGATATATAGTATATTCAATGAAAGAATGCGTGAATTAATTTTGAATGCAGAAAAATGTTTTTCTTTTTTTTCTAAAAGCATTGGGGCCCTTAAAAAGAGGCTTAGCTATTAGTCTCCTTATTCTTATTCCTTTGTAGACATTCTTGATGAAGACCTCTTCTTCAATAATTATTTGCAGGACCTGTACATTTTACATTCTTTTGAATCACCCTGTAGTTGCACAGTTATGGACACACAGAAAGGAGATAGTTGAGACTCAGAAGAGAGAAAGGGTAGAATGATAAGGAAGAAAAGCAAACCCCAAATATGGCTCAGACTACTTCCCCCCCCCCAGTGGTAATAGCATTTAATTTCATTTTAAGGGTATAATAATTGTGATCAGAAGATATTGACTAAAACACTTATAAACACTCTAATTTGTTTGGTATTTCCAATAGAATAACACCAATCATTTTGAAAGCAATATTTCCTCAGAATTATTTTCTTTTTAGCTCTAATATTTAATTCTTAAGTAAAGCCAACATAGCACACATGTAACATACAGTTTTCACACAATCACATGTTCTAGGAGCTGGAAGGTACTTTAGAAGTCTTCTCTTGGTCACCATGGAGAACATTTATTGAGCAGTTGCTATCAGACAGGTACTGTTTTAGTGGCTTTGAATGTATTCATTTGTCTCATGAGTCACACACTGTTACCATCCTCTGTTTTACAGATGAGGAAACTGAGGCATAGTGAAATTAAGTGATTTGTTCAAGATTATGGAAATGAAGTGGTAGAGCCAGGCTTTGAACCTATAGAATTCTGTTCATTTGACATGTAAGAAAACTAAGACCCATCAAGGACACACACCTAATCACGAGGGACCCACTCCTACACTTTTGGCTTCACACAGTACAGTAACACTTTCTGATTTGTTCAGGGTATGTGTTATAAATTGGTGGCAACTGTTGGAAGTGGTGCTTTTCCATAGCCAGTTTCAGCCTTATTCAGTGGCAGTTCATAGCAAGAAAACTTTTCTTTTAAGAATTCTCTTCAGTTCAGAGTCATAAAAAAAAAAAAGCCAAAATAAAACCTGCTCACACACACACACACACACACAC
>NW_007730860.1:137694-139140 GCF_000696425.1 Galeopterus variegatus | reverse complement strand
TGAAATGGTGAGGACCAGTCAGTAAACTGCATGTGTTCAGAATTTTTGCCCTTTGTTCTAACTCCTTCATTTTGACTTCTGCTAAATTTGAAAGTGTGAATTCTTTCAGGAGATAAATTCATTAAGTGCTGAATATCAGATATGGTGTCAGTTGTCTGGGCATTTTTGTAATTAAATTTTGCACTGACATTGGACTTAATTTAGGTAATTTGATGGATGCCATGTTCTAAATATTTTGTGTTTCAAATAACTTCATATAAAATCTGTTTTTGAAAAAGATCTTATAATGCTAAACTGGAAATATGAAGGAAAACATTTCCTTGAAAGATGGCAGACCTGTGACGTTATGTGTGCTGTTTAGTAGGTGATGGGTATCTTTGCAATATCCCTACCCTTGCCCTCATGAGCCACTATGTCACATGAGTGTAGATTTCTTTATGTGTATTCTCGGGTCTAGGAGCCTGCTATATCTCCTATTGTGACCTGTGTGTAAAGGAAACACTGAAACACTGGAAGCAAATTTCCCTGCTTTATAAAATGGATGGATCTTCTCTGCTCACTGTCTTCTAAAATGTTGCAAACTTTACATGACCCCTTTATGCAGCCTTCTTATCCTAATATTTCCCCTCCCCGACCCTTCTTTTCTCCATCACACTTAACATCGATTCCTGCCTGCGTTTCTCATCCCCGACTCATGTCGTCAGTTCCTTGTAGACTGGCTTCTATTCCCATCTTCTCTCTAAGGACACTGATGATCTCCTCATTGATAAATTCTATGAACATTTCTCTGTATTCATGTCTTTTTAATGTCTACATTATCTTATGTTGTTGAACATTCCCCCATGGCTTTTGTATTTCTTTGTAGAAACCATAATAGTAATAATGATTAACAAAATTATTATTACTAATAAATATAATTATAAATTATGTAATATGTAATTTATAATAATTATTACCACTTTAGTTCTTTATACGGCAAAGTGCTAGTTATTCTACTTTCAGATCAATTTCCTCCATCTTCTTTAATGACTCTACTCTCTTCCATAGTCTCCTATCTCTAGGCATTTTCCAATGTTCTTAGGCTGGAAAAATTTCTTTTTTTAATTAACAGTTAATATATATTTTTTTATTGAAACATTATTGATTGTACGTATCTGTGGGGTACAGCATTGAATCTCAATACCTGTGCATGATATGTGATGCCCAAGTCAGGATAATTAGTATATTCAACATTACACAATGTAACAATTTTTTTGTGGCCCTTTTCAGATTTCTCGCTAACCCCTCCTTCTCTTCCCCCTTTCCGACCTCTGGTAGCCTCAGCTCTGTTCTCTCCTTTTGAAAGTTCAACAAATTATTGTGATTGTTGTATCTTTCTTTCTTTTTCTTAGCTCCCACTTATGAGTGAGGACATGCAGTATTTCTCTTTCTGTGTCTGGCTTATTT
>NW_007730860.1:135064-137029 GCF_000696425.1 Galeopterus variegatus | reverse complement strand
TGCAAATGGCAGAATTTCATTCTTTTTATGGCAGAGTAGTATTCCATTGTGTAAATATACCACATTTTCTCTATCTAGTCATGCACTGATGGGCACTTAGTTTGGATCCATTTCTTTAGCCTGGAAATTTTTGAGTCACTTTGACTCCTTGCTCTCTCTCTTTATCCTCATGATTAGTCAGTTAAGAAACCTTTCGGGTCTTCCTATGTAGTGTCTTCCTCCCTCACCCTTTCCTTCTCACTGCCAACCCTCTAACCTAAGTCCTCACTAGCTCCTGTGTGGACTGCTGTGTTCACCTCCACCCAGTGCAGCCTACACTGATAGAATGAACTTTCCAAAATAACTTATGTACATGCTGTCTTTTTTGTCAAAAGCCATCTCTTACTGATGGATGAAATTTGGAGCTTTGTAGTCTGCATCTAGTATTACTTTCTATTGTTCCCTTATATGAGTGCTATGCTTCAGCCAAACACAGCATGAATGTTCTTTAAATTTTTCTCTTTCTCCTCTTTGCCATTCACTGATTTATCCTACGACTGCAAATGAAGCCCTTACGGTGGGCAAGGCATTGCGTAGGTCCCAGAGATACAAATACAAGTCAGTTATACCCTCTCCAGGTGCTAGATTAGTAAGGGGGACTAACATGTAAAAATTTATGTTAATATGATAAATAACATAATCAAGATCTGCTTAAAAAGTTTTTGGAATACAGAGAGTTAGCAACCAACACTGACTGGTAGTGTCCGAAAAAATCTTACTGAGAATATGATCCTTCGGTTGAGTGTTAAAAAACCAAGTTTTTTAGGAAACAAGAGGAAGGATCATTTCATTCAGAGGGAACAGCCTGCGATTATGAGAAACCATGGTGGAATTTGGAAATTGTTGGATATCAAAAAGATGGTTATATGGAGATGAGAAAGAAAAGGTAGGTATTCCTACAGATGATCAAACTTCTTGTTTTCTCTCATGCTGTAGTAGATGAAGGGGAGACATGAAAGTATTTACATAGAGAATGTCACAATCACATGTGTTATTTAGAAATATTACTCTGGCTTTGGTTTGGAGGATAAAGGGGACTGGTAAACTGGAGGCAAGAGACCAATAGGATTTCATTGCACAAGTTCACACAGAGGTATCTGGGCCTGAACTAAATCAGTGGCAATGACAGTGGAGTGGAGTAAGGGATATTTAGGATTCATAGGCTTTGTGACTGAGTGGGTCCCAGCAACAATGGAGACGAAGGGCTTGAGATAAAGATCTGGACATCATTGTTTAGGGGGTAGCTGAAGCTATAGGAGGACATGAGATCACCCTGGAAAGAGAAAGCTGAGGACAGAATTTCACTTATTCTTTTTTTTTTTTNTTTTTTTTTTTTAAATCAATTTTATTTATATTTATTTTTGTGGGATATAGTGTATTGTTTCAATACATGCATATACTGCACAATGATTCACTTGGGTAGATAGCATAGTTTTGTACATATTAGTCCACCACTTCTCCTCCCCCTCACCCCTGTCCCATTCCAGTTTTTTAATCCATTCATCTGTTGATGGACATTTAGGCTGATTCCATCTTTTGGCTACTATGAATAACATTGGGATGAACATCGGAGTACTGGTGTCTCTTTTTGATATATTGATTTCATTTTCTTTGGGTATATACCCAGTAGTGGGATAGCTGGATTGTAAGGTAGATCTATTTTTAGTTCTCTGAGGAGCCTTCATACTGTTTTCCACAATGGCTGTACCAATTTCCATTCCCACCAACAATGTCGGAGGATTCCCTTTTCTCTGCATCCTTGCTGGCATTTGGT
Organism: Galeopterus variegatus; assembly: GCF_000696425.1. Classification (NCBI taxonomy): domain Eukaryota; kingdom Metazoa; phylum Chordata; class Mammalia; order Dermoptera; family Cynocephalidae; genus Galeopterus; species Galeopterus variegatus. The sequence goes on along the minus strand of NW_007730860.1, from coordinate 135,216 downwards.
ATTTTCTGTCTTGTTCATAATAGTTATTCTAACTGGGATGAGATGATATCTAGTAGTTTTAATTTGCATTTCCTTGATGATTAGAGATTTTGAGCATTTTTTCCTGTGCCTGTTGGCTATTAGTATGTTTTCTTTTGAGAAATGTGTATTCA
>NW_007730860.1:131487-132965 GCF_000696425.1 Galeopterus variegatus | reverse complement strand
TTTTGTGCATTCAGTATGATATTAGCTGTGGGTTTGTCATACATGGCCTTTATTGTGTTAAGGTACATTCCTTCTACAACTAGTTTGTTGAGTATTTTTATCAGGAAGGAGCACTGGATTTTATCAAATGCTTTTTCTGCATCTGTTGAAGTGATCATATTTTTTTCCTTCATTCTGTTGATGTGATATATCATGTTTATTGATCTGCATATATTGAACCATCCTTGCATCCCTGGGATGAATCCCACTTGATCATGGTGAATAATCTTTTAAATATGTTGTTGGATTCTGTTTGATAGTATTTTGTTGAGGATCTTCATGTCTGTGTTNTTTTTAGTTTTATGTATTCCCATTTGTATTTTTTTGCTTTAGTTGCCTGTTCCTTTGTAGTCTTGCTCAAATAAGTGCTGCCCACTCCCATTTTGTATAGATTTTCTCTATGTTTTCTTCTAGCAGTTTCATAGTTTCAGGTCTTAAATTTAGGTGTTTCATCCATTTTGAGTTGATTTTTGTTAATGGTGAGAGATAGGGGTCTAGTTTCAATCTTCTGCAAGTGGATATCCAATTTCCTCAGAACCACTTATTAAGAGGCTGTGCTTTCTCCACTGTATCTTCTTGGAACCTTTGTCAAAAATCAGTTGGCTGTAAGTGAGTGGGTTTGTTTCTGGGTTCTCTCTTATGTTCATTGGTCAGTTTTTGTGCCCGTACCATGCTGTTTTGGCTACTATAGCTTTATAGTATATTTTGAAACCAAGAAGTGTGATGCCTCCAACTTTATTCTTTGTTCGAGACTGCTTTAGCTATAAGAGGTCTTTTGTGGTTCCATACAAATTTTGAGATTGTTTTTTCTACTTCTGTGAAGAATGTCATTGGTATTTTGATAGGGATTGCATTGAATGTGTAGATTGCTTTGGGAAATGTGGACATTTTGATAACACCAATTCTTCCAACCCATGAACATGGGATATCGTTCCATTTTTTTGTGTTTTACTCAATTTCCTTCACCAATGTTTTATAGTTTTCATTGGAAAGATCTTTCACCTCCTCAGTTAAATTTACTCCTAGAATTCATTTTTTTGTTAGCCATTGTGAATAGGATTACTTTCTCAATTTCTTCTTCAGCTATTTTGTTACTGGTGTATAGGAAGGCTATTGATTTTTGTGTGTTGATTTTGTAACCTGCTGCTATACTGAATTCATTTATTAGCAATTTTTTTGGTGGAGTCTTTAAGGTTTTCTGTGTATATGATCAGGTCATCTGCAAATAGGGATAATTTGTGTTCCTCCTTTCAGATTTGTATGCCTTTTATTGCTTTCTCTTGCCTTATCATGCTGGCTAGAATTTCCAGGATTATGTTTAATATGAGTGAAGAAAGTGAGCATTCTTGTTCCAGATCTTACAAGAAAAGCCTCCAACTTTTGTGCATTCAGTATGATATTAGCTGTGGGTTTGTCATACATGGCCTTTATTGTGTTAA
>NW_007730860.1:128916-130991 GCF_000696425.1 Galeopterus variegatus | reverse complement strand
TGTGTTGTTTAAGGCATGCTCTCTTGCCTGCTTTTGAGTGGGGGGTACTGCCCTTGGCTCCTTGCCTAAGACCCCTGGCATGCCTTCTTGCCTGCTTCCAGGTGGAGGGGCTGCAGCCCTCAGCTCCTTGCCTAAGACACCATGCATGCTCTCTTGCCTGTTTCTGGGCAGAGCTGGCTGTGGCCCATGGCTCCTTGCCTAGGACCCTAGGCATGCTACCTTGCCTGCTCCCAAGCAGAGGGGGCTGCAGCCCTCGGCTCCTTGCCTAGGACCCAAGCTGTGCTGTCTTGCCTATTTCCTTGTGGAGGCAATTTCCTTCATTCTGTTGATGTGATGTATCACATTTATTGATTTGCTCATGCTGAGCTGAACCTTGCTTTGCTGGGATGAATCCCACTTGATCCTGGTGATTGACTTTTTAAATATGTTGTTGGATTCTGTTTGATAGTATTTTGTTGAGGATCTTCATGTCTGTGTTCATTAGAGATGTTTACCTGTAGTTTTCTTTTTTTGTTGTGTCTTTTTCTGTTTTGGCATAAGCATAATTTTGGCCTCGTAGAATGAGTTTGGTAGTATTCTCTCTCTTCAATTTTTTGGAAGAGTTTGAAAAGAATTTGTATTATTTCTCTTTAAATGTTTGGTAGAATTCAGCAGTAAAGCCATCTGGTCCTGGGTTTTTCTTTGTTTGATACTGGACATATGAGTCCAGCTGCCTGTCCTTTCTGAAAACAAACCACTCAAAAGTCAAATATTGGTGAAAATGAGACTCAGTTTTTATCCAGGAATACCAGTGACCTCAGAAGAGAAGTTAGGCTAACCCATCTCTCCAGTAAACCTGAAGGAGAATGGTCAGGCTAAAGCCATCTCTTCTAGTGTTTGTGAATTCCCTTACCTCTGCTTGTCTAGGTAGACTTTATTTCTCCTTCATAGTTGAAGGTTAGTTTTACTGGGTACAGAATTCTTGGTCAACAGACTTTTTCCTTCAGCAGTCCGAATATATCATCCCAGTCTCTTCTGGCCTGTAGTGCTTCTACTGAGAAATCTGCAGAGAGAGGTATTGGTGCTCTGTTGAATTTTATGTGTTTCCTTTTACTTGCCATTTTCAGAATTCTTGCTTTGTGTTTGGTTTTTGATAATTAGATTATGATGTGCCTGGGAGTGTTTCTCCTTGGATTGAATTTGATTGGCAACATCTGAGCTTCCCGTACCTGGATACTGTCCTATTTCTCCGTACTTGAGAGAATTTCAGTCATTGTTTCCTTGAATATGCTTTCTACATCTCTGCATTTTTCTTCTCCTTTAGGTATGCCTGTTATGTTGAGATCATTTCTCTTGATGGAGTCCCATATTTGCTGTATTTCTGTTTCACTTCTTTTTTTTTTTTTTTTGCTCCTCTGATTTGATGATTTCATATGTTTTATCCTCAAGCTCGCTGATTCTTTCCTCAGTTTGATTAAATCTGCTGTTGGAGCTTTCTATTGAGTTTTTCAGTTCAGATAATGTTTCTTTTATTTCTTGAATTTCTATTTGGTTGTTTTTTAATTGATTCTATTCCTTTGTCAAGTTTCTCATTCTGCTCCTGAATTATTTTCCAGATATCATTTAGTGTTCTATTTGTACTTTCTTGTGACTCCCTGAGTGTTCTTAAGAGAGTTATTCTGATTTTTCTGTCAGACATTTCATATATCAGATGTTCCTCTGAGTCCATTGCTAGTGCTTGGTTTGATTTCTTTGAAGGTGTCATATTTTTCTATTCTTTCTCAATCTGTGTGTGCTTACACTGATTTGTGGACATTTGAGGAAGCTGCTACCTTTTCTAGGTTTTATTGGTGTTCTGATTTGTGGGTTTTTAAAAAAATTTCCAGTTCTGTGTTGTATTGTTATCAATCACCACCACTTAAAATCTGCACTGGAACTAATTTGTTGTTCTTTGGTTAATTCCAAAATTGAGGGAACTTCGTGTGGGGACCAGCACTTGATCCCTGTGGTTGAGCTAAATTGCTGCTTTGCTGCTGATTCTTGGGGGAAGGCTTTTTGTGTGGCTCAGATTTTAATTGCTGACCTTTTCATTGCTT
>NW_007730860.1:114793-127661 GCF_000696425.1 Galeopterus variegatus | reverse complement strand
GCATGGTCCTACAATCCAATCACCTTTTCATGGCTCCACCTTTCAATTACCATAATAGGATCTCCCACTTTCTTAAGTCACAGTGGGGGCTAACTTTCTAATACATAAAACTTGGGGAACACAATTCGAACTTAAGGGAGTTTTGGGGGGACATAATTCAATCCACTACATTCCACCCCTGGCCCCCCCAAGCTCATGTCCATTTCACATGCAAATTCATTCATTTCATCCCAAAAGTCTTAACTTGTTTCAACGCAACAGTCCAAAGTTCAAAGTCCCATCTGTGAAATCAATACAAGTTATCTACTTCCAAGATACAATGGTGGGACAAACATAGGGTACATATTCCCATTCCCAAAGGGAGAAATAGGCCAAAAGGAAGGGGTAATAGGTCCCAAGCAAGTCCAAAACCCAGCAGGGTAGGCATTAAATCTCAAAGCTGGTGAATCTTGTAACCTGACTCCATGTTCAACGTCCTCTGCATGTTGGTGTGGGGGTTGGGTCCCCAAGTCCTCAGGCAGCTCTGCTTCTATGGCTTTCCTGGTCTCAGGTGATGCTTTAGCTCTCACAGGCTGGCATTGCACACTGGTAGCTCCATGGGTTTGGGGTCTCTATGGCAGTCCTGCTCTCATGGCTCCACTAGGCATGGTACTGATGTGGTTTCTCTGCCGCAACTCTGATCCCACATTTCCACTTGGCATTGCTCTAGTGAAGGTTCTCTGTGGTGACTCCTCCCCTGTGACAGATCTCTTCCCGGGCCCCCAGACTTTTCCATACACCCTCTGAAATTGGGGTGGAGGCTCCCAAGCCTCTACAGCTCTAGCATTCTGTGAGCCTGCAGCCATAACACCACGTGGATGCTGCCAAGTCTTTAGGCTTGTATTTTCCAAAGCTGTGGGGCCAGCCACACCTGGGACCAATTTAGCCATGGCTGGAGCAGCCAAAGCAGCCAGGGTGCTGGAAGCAGCTTCCCTAGCTGGCCCTGAGCAGCAAGCCCATGAAGTTTATCTCAAGCCTGTTCCCAAAGATGATTCTGTCTCTCTAGGCCTTTAGGCCTGAAATGGAAGGGTTGGTCCCAGAGGCTTCTGCAATGCCTTTGGGGCCTTTCCCCCCCTTCTTTTGATAATCCTGTACTTTTGTGTTAATCTTCTTAGTACTATTGAATTTTTCTTTTGAAGATGCTCTCTGCTTCTCTACCACATGGCTAGGCTGCAAATTTTCCAAATCTTTACACTCTCTGCCCTTTTAAATTCTGGCTTTACATCATGCCTTTGCCACTATAACTCAGCATAGGCTGTTACAAGCAACCATGCAGCTTCCTTAATGCTTTGCTGCTCAGAAATTTCTCCTGCCAAATACTCTGACTCACAACTCCTAAGTTCCAACTTTCACAAAGTCCTAGGGTGCCGGGGACCAGCCCCAGCACAAAGATTGTAGGGTCCTCACTGATAAACCCCCAAAAGGGAGGAAAGGCAGCGTCAGCGACGTAAAGGACAGCAAACACACAGACTCAAGGGATCTGCTGAATGCTGACACTTTATTGAAGCATGTACACACTTTTTATACCTTTTCTTAGAGGCAACATAATCATTGAAATAATCATTGGACAATATCATAATATCTCTCTGTGAGTGACATGTGTTCCAAGAAAAATAGCATTACAGTTTGTTCCCAGAAAAGATGACTATACTGTTTTTTCCTCATTTACAAGAACGTTACAACCCATTGGCCCCAAATAATCATCAATTGTACTATTTAACTTAGCTAAATCTACGGTACATTAAACTCTGTATGACGTTATTAAAACTTGATTCAAAGTTATACCTTAATCAAAAGATATAAGCAGAAAGTCCAATTTCCCTTAACCAGTATAATTCATAGCTCCAACCTATTGTGAAATAAAATTTTATTAAGCCTAATAGAAACCCCCTAAAATTTAACTAAAATTTGTATTTCTAAACAGAAAGAAAGTTTATGTTTACTCCTTTGAAGCAAACAGGCTAGGCATAGTCATAAAAACAATCCTTTCAGGAAGCAGACAAGGCAAATGTCTACATGGGTTCATTATCCCCTTCTGGTCCCAGCTGCCACAAACCATCTCCAGAAAACCCATAACCATAACTCCCAAGAGTGTCATTAGTATGATTAAGTACTTTGGTATAATTTTCAATCCCACTCCCAATTCTCCCAGAGTGATAATTATGAGGCAGTAAGGAATAGAATATAATAAAACAAAGCAAGCACACGGAGCTCCAGAAAATGAGGGTGGAACGGCGGCACCTTCTCCCACGATGAGGCTCTGCAAACATTGTGTTGTGTCAGAGGATCCTTGTCAAACTCTGGTTTTTTGGATTTGATGTGCCCCCGCACTAGGGCATGGACAGAATGCAGCCAAATTCCTTGCCAGTTCACAGCAAGGGTGATCTTTGCCCCAGTTTCCAATAAGCTCCTTCTTATTTCTGTCTGAGACCTCCTTAGAATGGTCTTTACAGTCCATATTTCTATCAGGATTCTGTTCACTACCATGCAACCAATCTTAAAACATTCCAAACTTTCCCTCATCTTTTTGTCTTCTTCTGAGTCCTCCAAACTCCTCCAACCTTTGCCTAACATACAGTTCCAAAGCCACTTCCACATTTCCAAATATATGTTATATGCAACACCCCACTCCCAGTAGCAGTTTTCTGTTTTATTCTGTTTTGTGTTGCTATAACAGAATACCCGCGACTGGGTAATTTATAAATAAAAGTGACATTTACTGCTTACAGTTTCTGAGGCTGGGAAGTCCAAAGCCCACCCGGTGGTGGCTACAGTGACCCAGGAGTCTCACATTACAAGATGGTGGAAGCAGAGAGATAGCAGAGAGAGCAGACTCTCCTCTTCTTTTAAAGCCCTCAGAACCACACCTCTAACCACCATTTTTAATCCATCCACTACTGCATGGTCCTACAATCCAATCACCTTTTCATGGCTCCACCTTTCAATTACCATAATAGGATATCCACCCTCTTAACAGTGACCATAGGGGCTAAGTTTCTAATACATAAAACTTGGGGGACACAATTTGAGCCTCAGGGAGTTTTGGAGGGACATAATTCAATCCACTATAGCTGCCCACACTGTGCCCCAATGTTCCCCTGGCAAGCTAGCCTCCCCCATGCTCCAAATGCTTCCCATGGTGTGGGCTGTTGGTCAGTCCTTCAGAATGACTCACTGGCCTCAGGGTGGCTCCTTTCTTCAGTTGGCTGTGGCTTTTGCTCCTATGAGGGTCCATGGGATCCCTGTCAGTGATCTTGCTGGCCTGGGGGCTGGTATGGTGTGATTCAAAGCCCTCTTCTCCCTTGCAGACTCCAAGCAACTTTATGCAAGGAGTACAGCTGCTGCTTTTGTCAGCTCCTGCTTTGTGTGCTACAACTTCTATCCACTCTTCCCTGGGACCAGACTTGAAGTGACTGGAGCTCAAGATCCCTTCTTTCTTTCACCATGACTTCTCTCAACTACCCAAACTCTGAGTGTCTTCTCCCAAGCTCCAGTGGTCCCAGATTGGCAGTCTTTGCTTTTTAATAGTTGCAAATTGATTGGTTGTGGAAGAGAGTGATGCTGAGGCCCATCTATTCTGCCATCTTGATGATGTCTCAGAATTTCACTTCTGAAAAACAAAGGCCATCTTCTTTTTCTCCCTCTACTGCAATTAGAACACTTTATGCAAACAAACTCTTTCCTTCATGCCAATATGTAAGGCAGATATAAAAATAGAGCTGCTCACACAGATGCTTAGCCTGCTTGACCTCCCCCTCATCTCACCTCATCAGTGGCTGGGGCTGCTAAGGCACAATAGGGAAACTGCTGCATTTCATGTGATAGGGAAGGAATAGGGGCTGCAGGAAAGGGGGAGAAAATTATATTTATTGAGCATCTCTTTTGTTCTAAGCATTGTTCTAGGTAATTCTTGTGAGTGATTTATAATTATGATTGATGATCCTGGGGAAGATAAGAATTTAAAAATTATTGTTGGGATAACCCTTCCAAAAGCCCTTAAAAATCTTCCATTCTACTTGGAATTGGCCTACATGCTTTTAAAATCACGAACAAACAAACTCAGAGATGTTAAATCTGTTAAGCAAAATTGGTTGCTAGTGGCTATTTGACTCCAGAAATGTAGTTTTATTCATGTATGCTCTTTAAAAAAACTCTCTTGAAAATATAGATGTTCCATTTAACTATTGATAATAATCCCTATGAGGTATTCTGCCAGGTTCTTTTAACACATCTGGAAAATTCATTCCATTCTCTATTTTTCTTTCTTTCTTTCTTTTTCCTTTTATGAATCATAAATGGCACATCATAAATGATTCTTAGATATGTGTTGTGCTTTATTTTCAAAAATCTTTATTGATGTCTCTAGAAATTTTTGAGAACTAAACACCATAGGAAAATTTGTTTGGCAGCTTTCAGCAAGTAAGCTGTTAATTATCCTGGTATATATTTAAATTTTTTTTTCTTAGCTTGTGTTAGTGTGTGCTAATAAAAATCTGTATTATATTCATAATAGTACTGTAGTCTCCTTGACTTTGCATTGCTTTGATTTATCAGAATGTAGTAGCAAAGTTTGAGATAAAATTCCTTAAGGAATTTACTCCTTCTATGTTTTAAGTTAATCATAATTTTAAATTCACCCTTTAAATGCATTAGTGCACTTTATATTTTGCCTCTCCATTATGAATACTTGATTGGACTTTTACAGGTTTTCTTATGAAAAGTGTGTTTATAATTTTTATAAGAATAATATATTGTGTCTTTGTATGATCTTATGATGTATTAAGTCGTGGACAAAGCTACTTTGTACATATACTTCATGCTCAGAGACTATAATGCATATAAATTAATGTACATAGTTAAAAATTTAGATTTTAAGTTTCTAAATTAACATTTTAAAAAAATGGTCTTCAGAATTTTCATATCTGAAGAAATGCCCTTCTATTGTGATATGCAGTGAAACTATTTTTAAATGAATCTTACATATGGAAATTTAATTATTTGCATCTTCATGGGTTGTTTTAGAAATAAAATATTTTTCATACTGAAGAAACACAAATAATAAGCCCACAACAATACATTAAATGCTGTAGGGCTATTTAATCAGAGCAATCAAGGACCTAAGGATTTTTTTTCCTGGTGAGATATGAAAAAAAAAAAATGGCAGAAAGGTTGGGATAGAAAGCTAAGTGAATGAAGGCCTGCAGAGGATCAAGAATATTCAAACATTTTCTAAAACACTGGTGAAGAATGCCTTTCATTTTATATAATTAAGTATGTGAAGATATGGGTTAGCCAGAATTTATAATATCAAGGATTCTCCAACTTGAACTACAACTCCAGAGATCACAATATTTGTACTTGAAAGATAATGAGCTCCAATAATTTTCCCTGTTGATGTTGGCATTTAGGGTTTATCACCCATATGGTCACTCTTGAACTCTGATCTGGGTTTTGCTCCTTTGTATCTTTGAAAATCTTTTTAGATATTAACAACACAAAGATAAGGGCATTTCTGTCTAAACAGTGTTTTCGCACCTATTTTTTTTTTTTTTGCGTCAGAATCTTCTTTTCACTTAAAAATTTTCACAGAACATCAATATATAAAAACTGCATTTTATGAGAATATATTTCTTTTTTAAGTTGGAATTTTACGACGTTTACTTATGAAAGAATTCAGTGAGAATGATAAGGCTACTTGAACAAACAGAAAATTTTAAATTGGACATTAAAGATAAAAGGTATAGTTGATCAGCAACCAATTAATTTCTGTTTTCTGATTGCATAGTATTGAGAAAATAATGATACATAGGTAAGTAGTTAGAAACAATAAAGTGGTAACTGCTTTTTTTTCTTTAAGAACATGCCTTTTGATCTTTGAATGTTTTTCAACCAAGGAGAGACAGAGGCTTGAAAGAGAAATAACAGAGACTTTAGTTTGTAGCCAAGACAGAGTAGCCAAACAAAATATATGAACAACGTTTTTCAGATATTGGACACCAACCAGTGCAAGACAGTGGTCCCTGAGAGACGGGAAACAAACATGACGAGCTTACAATTAACCGGCTTACTGTCTGGAGATTTCCAGGCTGCAGCCTGAAGGCAAAATCCAGAAGGAGCCCAGTTGTCTCCCTAAAGAAGCAGACAAAATGTATAATCAGTACTAACACAATTTTTAATACAATACTATTACCGTGCTTTGTCTCTGGAGATTTCCAGGCTGCAGCCTGAAGGCAAAATCCAGAAGGAGCCCAGTTGTCTCCCTAAGTTGAGGAGATGTAGCTGAGGGTCAGGGAAGGCCAATGTGGCTAGAGTTCATGAAACAGAGTACTTGAGTACAAATAGCAGCACGGGGGACAGCTTCAGAAATATGCAGTGAGTTCTCCTTGAGTCTTCAGTTGAGTCGCATCAGAATATGTATGTGAGAAACTAGTCATGGTCAGGGAAGGAACCAACCAAAAGGAGCAAACAACCCCCAGGTATTGTACAGGCCTGGTGTTTAGTTCCCACAAGCCAGTGTAGAAAACCATGTAATTCTGGGGACATTAAGTAGAGTATTCAGCAGGATATTGCCTCAAGATGGAGACAAGATCAGCCCTAGACTAGGGGTTAATAAACGTTTTATACAGAGGGCCAGATAGTAAATATTTGGGACTTTATGTGTGACATACAGCCTCTGCTGATCAGCATCGTCCTCTTCCTCCTGTTCCTCCATCTCCTTCTTCCTTTTCGTCTTCTCCTCCTTCTTGGCCTCCTCATCCTTATCCTTTTCCTTTCCCTTCTTCTCCTTTAAACCCATTTAAAAAATCAACAACCATTCTGACCTCATGGTCCATACAAAAATAGGCTGTGGGGTGGATTTGCCCTGTGAGCCACAGTTTGCCGACTCTTGCCCTAGGTTAGTGGTTGTTTTGGTCCTGCCTAATAGAATGTAAAAGCAATCTGCAAAGGATCAAATGGCTTCATAGCAACCCTACTGCATTCTAGAACAAAGCCTTCACTTATTTAAAGGAATATAAAAATATACAGCACCCAAGAAAGTAGACCTCATAATGTCTATCACCCTATCAAAAATTTCTAGTCATACAAAAAATAAATAAATAAAAAAATAAAAAAAGCAGGAAAATACAACCTTAATGAGGAGAAAAATCAGTGAATCAAAACTGACCCAGAAATGAACCAGGTTATAGAATTAGCAGAGAAGGACATTAAAAAGGACTATATTTTGTATATTCAAGAAGCTACATAAAGATTGAGCTTGCTAGTAGAGATATGAATGATATAAAAAGATTCAAATGGAATTTCTAGATGTAAAATATAAAATGTCTGAGATAAAAAAGTATACTACATGGGATCTGTAACAGATTAGAATCTGAAGGAAAAAAGATAAGTGAACTTGAAGACATAGCAGTAGAATCTACCCAAGATGAAACAGAGGAAAAAAAGGACTAATCCCCTGCCATCAGAGAAACACCATCAATAAAGACCAAAAAAAGAGCAAATAGAATCCAATAGTATAAAAGGATAATACTGCGTGACCAATTGGGTTTTACTTCAGGATTGCAAGATTGGTTTAACATTTAAAAAATTAATCAATGTAATTGATCATATTAACATATTTTAAAAGAAAAAATACCCCAAATGATCATGTCAATAGACATAGAAAAAGCATTTTACAAAATTCAAAATTTATTCCTGATAAAATCTTTTGGAAAACAGGGAATATGAGTGTTTATGAAAACCCACAGCTAATATCATAGTTTTTGGCAAGAACTGAACGTTTCCCTTCTTATCAGGAACCAAATAAGGATGTCCACTCTCACTACATCTATTTTGCTGAACTACTGGAAACTAATAAGTCAGTTTAGCAAAAATGCAGGGTTCAAAAGCAATAAACAAAAATCAATGGTTTTTCTCTGTATCAATGAAGAGCAATTGGAAATTGAAAAGAAAAAATTACCATTTATTTTTCTTTCTTTATTTTTTACTAGCATATTCATTATTAAAATCATACTTATTCCTTATGCCTCATATCCAATCTCTTCCCTTCCCCCTTCTGCCTCTAATAATCATAGATTTGTTCTCTCTGTCTGATACATCAACTGTTCCCCTGTTGATTTGTTGCCTTGATGATCTGTCCAGTACTGAGACAGGTATGATCAAGTCCTCTCTTATTATCATAAAGCAGATGCTTCTTCTATTACTCTGGAGTGTGCTTTGTGTAGAGAGAGGACCTCTTCTTCTTCTTTTTTTTTTTTTTTTTGGTCTCTCCTGGTGCTCTCTTTGTGTCAATGCAGTTGAGCGTCTGGCGTGCCATCTGCATGGTGGCTGTGACTGCTGCTCTTAGAGACTAGTCACATTTGTGGCAGCCATGACAATTATGGTGGCTATGGTGGGCTACCCTCATGGAAATGGTGTTTTTGGTGTGCTCTTTACCTGGTTGCAGCTGGGTTTGGCTTCTCCCAGCTCCATGCCTCAGGTCCCCATCTGGGCCCTGGGGTGGTGGTGGCAGTGGACTTAGTTGTGGCTAGTTTGACTTCCCCCAGCTCCATGCCTCAAAAATTACCATTTTTAATATCACAGAAAACATGAAAGACTTAGGAGTAAATTTGGCCAAAAAAAATATGCAAGACCCATACACTGAAATCTGTAATTCCTGGAGGAAATTAAGGAAGAATTAAATAAATGGAATTAAATAAAGGATAAAATAAATGAGTTAAATAAATTAAATAAAATAAATACTATATTCATGCATCAAAAGACTCAAAATTGTTAAGATGCCAATTCTCCCCAAAGGTCTAGATTCAACATAATCCTGCTCAAAATTCCCACAGTCTTTTTTGTATAAATTGGTAAAAAAAAAAAAAAAAAAAGAAAAATCTAAAAATGTATATAAAAAGTTTAGCTTAAAACAGCCAAAACAACATTGACAAAATTTAAAGTTAGGGGACAGACCCATCATAAATCTGCAGTAATCAAGATGGTTCAAATAGATCATCAAAACAGAGTGGAGTGGGCCTGCCCGGTGGCGCACTGGAGAGTGCGCCACTTGAGAGCGTGGCGGCGCTCCCGCCGAGGGTTCGGATCCCATGTGGAGACCGGTTCCCGCTCACTGGCTGAGCGTGGTGCGGGCGCAACACCGAGGGTTGCGATCCCGTTGCCGGTCCCCGGTATGGGTGCGACACCGAGGGTTGCGATCCCGTTACCGGTCAGTAAAAAAGATAAAAAGGGAAAAAAAAAAAAAAAAAACAAACAGAGTGGAGCTCCTGAAATAGACCCACACATACACAGTCAGTTGGTTTTCCCTGGTATTTCCAAGGCAATGTAATGGGGGAAAGCACAATCCTTTCAACAAATGGTACTGGAACAATTGGATATCTACATGCAAAATAAATAAATAAATAAATAAATGAAGTAAATAAATAAAATAAAATAAAAATTAACTTTGATTTTAACTTATGTCATATTAAAAAATTAACTCCAGTTGGATTATAGACCGAACTGTAATAGGTAATACTCTAAAGCCTCTAGAAGAAAACACAGGGTAAAATTGTAGCAGCTTTGAGTTTGGTAAAGATTTTTTTAAGGTAAAAATCAATAAAGTGGACTTTATCAAAACAAAAAACTGTTACTCTTCAGAAAACATTGATGAAATTAAAATAGAAGCCACAGATAAGGAGAAAGTACTTGTAAAAAATATATATGACAAAGGCCTCATTTCTAGGATAGATGAAGAATTCTGACAACTCATTAATAAGATGACATCAATGCAACAAAAAATAGGAAAAAGGTTTAAACTCGTATTTACTAGAGAAGATATACAGATGGCATATAAACACATGAAAAGATGATCAATATAATTTATTATTAGGAAAATGTAAATTAAGCCCATATAACACACCTATTAGAATGACTGTAATTCGTAAAAACCTCACCACACCAAGTGCTGGTGGGAATGTGAAACAACTGGAACTCTCATTCAATGATGGGGAATGAAAAATGGTTAAATCATTTCAAGAATTTTGACACTTTCAAAAGAGGTTAAACATAAAAGTATTCTGTGACCTAGTCATTCCACTCATAGATATTAAATGAAAGCATACATTCACTCAAAGATTTTCACACAAATGTTCATAGCAGTTCTATTATAATGGTCCAAAACTGAAAACAATGAAAAGTCCATTAACAGGTGAATGGATAAACAAATTGCAGCAATACATACAATGGAATATTTCTTAGCAATTAAAACAAATGAGATTTTGATATGTGCAACAACATGGATGAATTTCAAACAAATTATGCAGTGTAAAATAATTCTCAGGGAAGAGTACATATGTATGGTTCCATTTACATAAAACTCTGGGAAATGCAAATTAATCTCTGTTGACCAAAAGTAAATCAGTGGTTCCTTGAGCTGTGCGTGGAGGCACAGGAGGAGGATTATACCGGGACATAAACACAATTTTGGTAGTGATAGATATGTTCATTGTCCTGATTGTGGTCCTGATTTCATGGGCATATACATATGTCAAAATTTATTAAATTTTATACTTTAAATACATGGAGTTTATTGTTTGTGATTATACTCAATAAGGATGTTTAAAAAAATAATTGTGAATATTTTGAGGCTGAATCATTAGCATTATTTAACAAATATTCCTTCTTTAACATAAAAATAGGAGTCAGATAAGAAGCAGACAAAATGTATAATCAGTACTAACACAATTTTTAATACAATCCTATTACCGTGCTTTGTCCTAATGCATTCACTTGTTTTTGCAAAATTGCATATTATGCACTCCGGAGAGCAGACACACTCATATGATTGCAGAGTGCTTACACAAAATTTTTTATAAATGTAGATATGCATAAGATCGTATTTTTTGGAAAAAGCATTGTATTATCCAAAGAAATAGAAGTCCACTCAAAGACTCATACTCAAATGTTCATAGACACTCTATTCATAATAGCTCCAACTGATGAATGGATCAACTAACAGTGATATATCCAGACAATGAAATACTACTTAGCATTAAAATGAATGAACTATTGATACATGCAACAACATGCATGAATCTCAATAACATTTTGCTAAGTAAAAGAAGTTAGACACAGAATTTTACATGCTGTTTATTTCCACGCATATGCAATTCCAGAAAAGGTAAACTAACAGTGGTAAAAACCAGATTAGGGTTTGGTAAAGGCTAGGGGGCAGAAGTTGGGAATTGACTACAAAGGAGCACATGGGCATTTTGGAAGGTGGTAGAAATATTCTATTCCATGACTGTGTACATTTGTCAGAACATAACAATTTGTTCAGTTAAAAATGATAAATTTAATTGTATGTGAATCAGACCTCAATGAAGATGACGGAAAAAGAACATCAATTCTGTTTAAAATAAATTGCTATATATGCATAGAAATGATGGAAGAGGTTTCGGTCTGAGGTTTGAATAAAATGAATTAACCAGGCAGCAGAAGTTAGTTAATCAGAGGTTTTCGATGTGTTACAAATTTGTATTTAATACGTGCAGATGTCCATGTGGCCTAGATTATGATCTATTTTTTTATTTTTAATTTTGGGGGGGAGCTGGCCAGTATGAGGACCCAAACCCTTGACCTTGGTGTTACATTGATTATGGTTTTAAAAATACTTATATATATTTTTAGAAAGGAATTAAAATGTATATAGAAACTCTGGATAGAAAACCATGGAATCCAGCTCCTACTTAATGTTTTGCTTGCATGCCAGTTTACCTTCTGTTTTCATTGTTATTGTAATTGTAGTAGTTAATGGTTGGGTTATTGGGCATGTTTTTTACCCCAGTAGAAGAATGTTGAAGATCTGCTTGTCCTTTTCCTGTTTGTCACTACTCTAATACGTCCTTGGGTAGTAGGGGTGCTGCTGTTCTATTCATAAGAACTTGTTCGGAAAGGAGAAAGTGTAAAGCCACTATATAGTAAGACCACTGTGGAGTGAATACATATTTCACCTTGGATTTGAGAAGCCCTGGGTGCAAAATGACTGGGGAGAATATTGGAGAGTTTGACCTCAGACAATTTAGTTTTTAGGGTTCATATACATTAACTCTATTTTGAAACAAACAATTATAAGATACCTGATCAAAATTGTGCTATACTCCTTAAAGTTTGTAAGACTCACCATATAATATGTCTCTTGACTTTATTTAAACAAATTCAGCAATATTTGATAAACTCATAGGATTGTTGAAGGTATGATCTCATCAACATAATCAACCCAGCTCAGACATAAGTTTTACAAGTAGCTTTAGCAGCCTGGTTAGGATAATTCTTTGTATATTTAGGAGCTGGGTCATCTGACTGCCATTTTAGGCATTCTTTGGATAAATCTAAAGATTAGAAACTGAAAGTTTGAATAAGCAACTTATTTATTAGTGGAACTAAGAGAACAGAAAAATGATATAATTTACTGAGATAGTAAAGATGGGGAGGAGCAGACTTGGGATAAAACAATCTAGAATTCTCTTTAACTTAGGCAGGGACGTCGCCATTGCTAACATCAGAGGTAGTAGTGCTTTTGGTTGATTGTTTAGCATATCTGTTGCGGCAGATCTGTAGAGAGAAGACTGGTTGATAGACGTAATTGTTAAGCTTTTCAAGCTCCCCAATACATCACCCTATGCAAAGCAGCAGCCAGCTGCAGCCAAGAAGTCTGTCTTTGACATGCTGGAGACCTTGAGTCAATTGAGTTCTCTAACATCACTAAAGTTTTGGTGTAACCAAGCTTTTCCTTTTTTTTTGTCTTTTTTTGTGTCCAGCAACGGATCGCAACCCTCAGTGTCGTGCCCGT
>NW_007730860.1:112814-114022 GCF_000696425.1 Galeopterus variegatus | reverse complement strand
CTTCTTGGCCTGCATTCAAAATCCTTCAGGATTTGGCCCCATTCAACCATATAGCTCACTTTATGCTATTAGTGGATATAAATTGTTTTTCCTGACTCTTTGTTCTCATCCCTGTAGATGTATTCGTCAGTGGGTCCCAGATGTTACCCCAAGGTTGCTCCATCTGCTATACAGACCTGATGTGGTCAGGAGGTTTATCAGCAGCATCAACACCGTGATCAGATGGGGATTAGAATTAAGTCTTATTGCCCATTATACTTCAAGTTATGGGCTCCCAGACAAGCTCTCTGGACCTCCTTGATGACCCCTGAGTCATAGCACTACACCTTGAACTGGGCTACCTAGACCCAGTTCATACACTAGCCAGCTATTTTGCAAGATACCATTGTTTCCTTTGAGGATTGGGGATGCTGCTCTGATCTCCAATCCTTTTATCTCTTTCTACCCGTGTTATCTTGGAGGGATGTATTGTGCTCCCTTCAGTCTTAGCTACAGGCTTTTTTTCCCTTTTGTTAACACATGGGTCTCCCAGAACCACACACAATTCCCACTGACTGTCCCACCCAGAAACTCTTGCCACTATGCTCTGTCCTATGGAAAGTTCTGAGGTCTGCTTGAGCTATGCTTGTTTGTTTTGCTCTTAGACTCTGTGTTGCAAATTCTTTTCAGGCTTTGTGACATCTCTCTTCTCTCATCTCCTTGCTTAGTGTTGCTCTTCCAGCTGGCTGATCTCACTGTTCCTGATATACCCATTCTCTTCTCTGTGATTTTTTTCTTGCTATTCACCTAATCTTGTTTCTTAGATATGACACCAAAATTCAAGCAACAAAATTAAAAATAGACCAACTAGACATCACCAAAATTAAAAACTTGTGCTTCAAGGAACACAGTCAAGGAAATGGAAAGACAACCCACAAAATGACAGAATATTTTAAAAATCATATACTAGATAAACGACTTGTGTCTAAAATATATGGGGAAACTTTAAAAAAGTTCATGGAAACATGGGATTAAAGATAAAAATAAAAAATACAAACATTATTTCTCAACATAACCTCCATCAAGTTCAAGACACTTTTGTAAGCAATAATACCAACCATTTAGTTCATCCCTAAAGAACTGAGGGTCTTGGGAATTTAACCATGTTAATGCAGTCTTTTTTACGTTATTAACTGAAGAAGAATGGGTGCCCTATAAAGATTTTTTTT
>NW_007730860.1:111213-112203 GCF_000696425.1 Galeopterus variegatus | reverse complement strand
TTTTTTTTAAGATTAGCAAACAAAAAGAAGTCAGAAGGAGACCAATCAGTACTGTAAGGTAGATGCCTAATGATTTCCCATAGAAACTCGTGCAAAATTGCCCTTGTTTGATTAGAGGAATGAGCAGGAACACTGTCATGGTGCAGAAGGACTCTGGTGAAGCTTTCCCAGGCATTTTCCTGCTAAAGCTTTGGCTAACTTACTCTCAAAATAAGCAGATGTCATCGTTCTTTGGCCCTTCAGAAATTCAACAGGCAAAATACCTTGAGCATCCCCAAAATCTGTTGCCATGACCTTTTCTCTTGACAGGTCTGCTTTTTCTTTGACTGGACCACTTCCACTTCTTGGTAGCCATGGCTTTGATTGTGCTTTGTCTTCAGGATCCTACTGGTAAAGCCATGTTTCATCTCCTGTTACAACTCTTCAAAGAAGTACTTCAAGATCTTGATCCACTTGTTTAAAGTTTTCATTGAACTCTGCTCTTATCTGTGGCTGATCTGGGCACAACAGTTTTGTTATCAGCCGAACAGAAACTTTGCTCAACTGTAATTTTTCGGTCAGAATTGTGTAAGCTGAACTAATTGGGATGTCTATGGTGTTGGCTATTGTTTCTGCCATTAATTGTCAGTCCTCTTCAATTAGGGCACAAACAAGATTAAGTTTTTCCTCACAAGTTGATGTTGGTGGTCTGCTGCTGTGGGCTTCATCTACAAAATGCTCTCATCCCTTCTTTATCCATTTGTAAACTGCTGATTTCTTTGGGACATTGTCCCCATAAACTTTTTGTAAAGCATCAGTGATTTCGCCATTCTTCCACCCAAACTTCACCATAAATTTGAGGTTTGTTCTTGCTTCAATTTTAGCAGAATTTATGTTGCTCTAATAGGGACTCTTTTAAGACTTATGTCTTATCTTTCTCAGTGCCTCAAACTAGATCCTGCTCAAACATATTATAACAAGTTAGTATGAGTTTATTTTGGTGCAAAAAAA
>NW_007730860.1:107382-111041 GCF_000696425.1 Galeopterus variegatus | reverse complement strand
AGCAGAATTTATGTTGCTCTAATAGGGACTCTTTTAAGACTTATGTCTTATCTTTCTCAGTGCCTCAAACTAGATCCTGCTCAAACATATTATAACAAGTTAGTATGAGTTTATTTTGGTGCAAAAAAAATTTTGCAATCCATGCATATTTTTTTCATACTATGCATTTTCTATGTACTTTTTGAAGACCTTTCATATAAGAAACTCTTACAACTCAGTACTAAAAAGACAAATAACCCAATTAGAAAATGGGTAAAGGATCTAACTGAACGTTTAGCTTAAGAAGATATACAAATGGCGAATAAGTACATGAAAAGATGCTCAACATTATTTGCCATGGGGCAAATGCAAATCAAAACCACCATGAAATATCACTTCACACTCATCCACTAAAATAACTTTAATAAAAAGAGACAATAACAGGTTGTTTTGCTATAGACTATGCCAATTGTCAGGTTAGGGCCATAGCTAAAGCCAAAACTTTGCATTATTTTAGTTACACTAAGTTTCCATTTGTATTGTCAGGGCTAGGGCTCAGATCCTTCAAACCCATTGTACGAACTGGGTCACCAGACCCTGTTGTGAGGCACCCTCCCACAAGAATGCACTTACATGCCACTCATGCAGAAAAGGGCAGTTTATTCACTCCAGCTGGCCAGCGACCATCTGTCAAGGAGCAACCAAGGGAGAACGGCCCTGGGCCTTGGTCTTGTGGGGTTTTTAAAAGCAAAACCACATCCCGTTGGCACATGGATTTGTCCAGGTGCACGAAGGCAGCTAGGTAGCTAAGTTACAGAAGCCAAAAATGAGCCGTTAGAGTGATCAAACATACAAATTTGTATTGTGTATGGCTCCTGATTCTATGCAATGGTTTTTGTTTCTATGAGAAGGTCAACGGTTTCTCACGTAGAAGCGGGGCATAGTCTGACAACAGGAATGGTGCAGTGCCTTCCCAAGATGGTGTTGGTATTGCTCAGGATTCTCTGTTATTGAATCAAAAGCAGTTACAGCCAGAAGGGTCATCGGGATGGGGTGAGGCAGGTGGTGTGGTAAATTCCAGGAACTAGGTCATTGTGTCAGGTCAGACAGGGGGTAAAATGGAGTTGCTTAGCTTAAGCACGCAATTCCACAGAAGCAGATAGCATATGTTATGAGGGTGTAGGGAGCTCTATTTCAACCCCTCACATGCCAGGTTGGGTCTCAGACCCCTCACATGCAGGTCCACACTAGGTGATTGAGAAAGACCCTGGGAGCCATTGGCAGATGACATGAGCTCAGTCCACAGCAGTAGCAGGAGCAGCAGAAGCAGCAGTGGCAGTGGCCTCTTGGGGCATCCTGGGGCACTGGCAGCAACAGCTTGCAGCAACATCTTCAAGCAGCAGCGGTGGCAGCTTACAGCAGATCCATCAGCAACAGCGGCAGTGGCGGCCTCCCTGTTGCCCCCCCACCCCCAGGGGCATCCCAGTGGCAGGGGGCCCCGTGGATCAGAACCACTCATCTTTTATACTTGAGAAGTCCATAACCCAGGACACATGGGCACACATATGCAATTACATCAGACAATAGCCAAGGAACCCCTGGGCACATGTGCATATTTACATCAAATGCTTGGCAAGATTCTGAACATCTGAGGGTTCCTGACTATTTTCCTGTATTTTTTCCTACACAAGTGTTGACAGTAATGTGGAGAAATAGGAACCCTCATACACTGCTGGTGGGAATATAAAATGGTGCAGCTGCTTTAAAAAATAGTTTGACAGTTCCCAAAATGTTTAAACATATAGTTACCATATGATCCAGAAATTCTAATCCTAGGTATATACCCATGAGAAATATGTCCATCCAAACACTTGTACATGAATGTTTACAGCAGCATTATTCATAATAGCCAAAAAGTAGAAACAACACAAATGTTCACCAACTGATGAATGAATAAATAAAATGTGATATATCTATACAGTGGAATATTGTTTGTCAATAAAAAGAATTGAAGTACCGATTTACGCTACAACGTAGCCTAGAAAACATTATGTCAAGTGAAAGAAGCCAGACACAAAGAACCACATATTGTATTATTCCATCTTTATGTAACATCTAAAATAGGCAAGTCTATAGAGACAGGAAGAAGTGCTTGCTGAGGACTTGGGGAGATAAAGAAATTGGGAAGGTCACAGCTAAGGAATTTGGGGTTTCTTTTTTGGGGTAATAAAAATATTCTAAAATTGTGGTTAATATATTAACAGCTTTGTTAACATATTAAAAGCTTTGAATTGTATACTTTAAAAGGGTGAATTTACGGTATGTGAATTATCTCTCAATAAAGATATCAAAAAAATCCCAAACTTCACTTTATTTAGCTATTTCCCACCAAAAAAAAAAAAAAATGCCACTGGCTGTTTTGTTGTAATGGATGCTGTGATGTACTACTTAGACCCAGCTCTTAAGGACTGAAGAACTTACTCTCCCTACTGCTGAAGGTGTTGACTGCTAGCGGCTCACAGCTGAATCTTTCTCTGGGAATTGCCTTCAGCTGATGAAACTACAAAGTACTTCTCTGATGTTGCACCTCATCTCAACCACTGCCCACCTCAGGTGACTCTGTGTAGGAGTATAAAGGCCCGATCCTCTTCCCTCAATTCTGGACCTCTCTGAAGGGTCATCTCAGCTCCAGAGCTCCCCACGGGATTATATCAACCGTATCACTGTTTCGTGTTTCCCTTACTCTTTAATAGGTGTTGTTCTTCATAGCACTCTCTGATAAACCTTCCCCATACAAACCTCCTTCTCAGAGTCTGATTCCCAGGGAGCTCAACTTAAGGCCCCCTCTACTGAATGACTGTGACTGATTCTTACCATCTTTCATACACTGGTCCCATAGCAGGTGCACACAATGTTAGATGAATTCTATTCTTCTCTAGAGACTGACTTGTTTGCCATCTCTGTGAAGAATGGTTTTATGGACAATAGCTGTTTATCTTTTACTTGATTCCCAAAAGCAATTATTTCCAGAGGTTCAGTCCTCTGGCCTCTCTTTTTGTTCTGCACATTTGGCAAACTCAACCTTTTCCACAATTTCAGTTACCAAATAAATCTTTCTGCTGGTGAATGTCAAATCCTCTCCAGGCTGGTGGCCACTCCACTTGCCCATCCTGTGTTCTCCTAATTAAGATGGTATGCTAGTCTGTGCCGTGCCTGTGGGTTGGCCGAATTAGGACTGATAGTGAGGGGTGGAGGTGAGGTGTTCTGAGTGGGCCCCTTAGATCCGAAGAACAGAGCAGAATGCAAGTGCAATGAGAAAAGCACCTGGAAGCTTGTGGGAAGGAGGTTGAGGGAGAAAGGAAATGAAGGTGTGCTGAACTAGTTATGGAAGAGCTGGCCAGGACTTACAATTTAGGACAGAGAGGTATGCACATTGTAAACAGAGCAGTTAGAAATTGTGGCTAGGAGTCTGGTAACATCCACCACAGCCTCTAACTCAACAAACCGAAAGAAAATTCACTTTCCTATTTTAACTTGATATCTCTAAATATCCATTTATCAATTACTGGCCACACTCTTGTTTTGGTCATTCATTTTTGATATATTCAAGAAATCACTGACCCTTCCATGCCATTGCCCTTTGTATCCAGAAAAATCTCAATATATTTGTGAATCTCATT
>NW_007730860.1:104613-106207 GCF_000696425.1 Galeopterus variegatus | reverse complement strand
TATTCCAAGAGCACCTTTAATGTTCCCAGCAGATTGTGGCATGATTGGTGTTCATGATTTAGTAGATCATTGACTGCTGCGTGAGACTGGATTGGAGAAAATGGTGGGAACTCTGTGGGTAGAGCATTTAGGAGGCTCTTGTAGTCGTCCAAGTAATAGATGAGCATATCATGGCATTTGATGGCTGTGGTGGAGATGAAAGAGTGCACATATTTGAAAGATACTTAAGAGATTAAACTGGCATGATTTTATGATGAATTTGGGGAGAGAGGACAGTATCAAAGAGGATTCTGAGACATCTGTTTATTGCTGCTGGATGGAATTTGGTAACATTGAATGACACAGGGAACACTGGAACATTACAAGCTGATTTTGGAATGCTGAGTTTGAGGTGTTTTTAACGCTTCCAAAAGGAGATGGTCAAGTAGAGATGCTGGTCAAAGAGTTGGATGTGTGAGTCTGGAACATAGAGGAGAGGTTTGGGCTGGTCATAAAGGGAGTCATTAGGTATGGGTGAGAATGAAACACTAGTGTGTTTTAGCCTGGAAGAGAGTAGGGTGAGGAGAGGAGAGGGCCTGGGACCGAGGCTGGAGGAACTCTAAGACTTAATGGACAGGCAGAGGCAGAAAATGAATGGATCTCAAAGTAAAAAGAAAAGCAGGAGAGCTCACGGAGTGGTAGGCAAAGGCAGGTGAGACCACTGGTTGGAGAAAAAAATGTCATTTGTGTTCAGTGATATGAACGATACTGATGGTCTTCATGAGTGCTATTCCATTGAAGTGATGGGGTCAAGGACAGGTGAGGGGGACAAAGAATGGATTGTGGTTGAGGAAGAATGTGAACTCTTTTGAGATATTTATCCACATATGGGAAGAGAGAAATAGGACTTCAGGTAAAGAGAAATGAAGGGTGAATGTGATATACTTTTTTTAGTTTTCTCTTTGTAATAAAGAGAGTTGGATATAGCACTATGGAACACTTCAAGNTTTTTTTAGTTTTCTCTTTGTAATAAAGAGAGTTGGATATAGCACTATGGAACACTTCAAGAAATACAGACAGAAAAAAATATTGCAGAAATATGAAGGATGATTTATTTAACTATTAAAATGAACAAAGCAGATCTATATGTACTGAAAGCGAACAATCCCCAAGATATGTTTTTTAAGAAAACAGCAATGTGCAGATCAGTATTATAGACACTACCATTTACATGTCAATGTGTAGATGCATATGTCTGGGTGGATAGACATTTAGGTTGCTTCCAAACTTTTTTTTTCTTTTTTACTATAAACACTTTTGTAGTGACTACTCACCCATATCTTTGCAAACATAGATGTGCGTATCTGGAAGATAGATTCCTGGAAATAGAATTTGTCTATGGATATTCATTTAAAATTTTGGTAGATGTCATCGGTTTGTCCTCCAGAGAAATTGTTTCAGTTTACATATTCACACTAATATATGGGAGTGTCTGTTTCTCTATATACTGGCTGATACAAAGTGTTATCAACTAAAAAATAAGAAATAGTCCATCCATGTTTTAATCTTATTTCTTTAATTTTGATTGAGTTTAGGCATCTTTTTTCATTTTTGT
>NW_007730860.1:101927-103705 GCF_000696425.1 Galeopterus variegatus | reverse complement strand
TAAGGTTTAAGGCTTTGTACATTACCTTTCTTTGAAATTATTTTAAAAATAAGCTTTTTTCCTGGTAAACCTATGATTTTACCTTTACTTTTATTTTTGAACAATTGATCTATTATAATATATTTTATCATAAGAAATGAGGTAGGAATACAACATTTTTTTTCTGATGGCTAGCCAGTTTTTGCAATACCATTTATTGAATAATCCATTTTTTCTACTAATTTGAAATGCCACTTTATTACAATAAATATATTTATTTAGAACAATAAATAACTGATGTATATAGGCCTATTTCTGGAGTATTCATAATTTTCCATTGCCAAACCATTTTAATTAATTTGCTTTGTAATATGTTTTCATATCTTGTGGCTTTAAATTCTATGATGATATTTTTTTCCCATTTCTTTCCTGAGTTTTTTTAGTTTATTAAGAAAAAAACCAAAAAACTCCTTTGGTCCTCTTATTTCTTTTTTTAAGTCCTTCTATCTATGTATGCTTTGAACTCTTATATCACAGAGGCCATTTTTAATATTTAAATTTTCTAGAAAGTGGTTTGGCAGGATGTTCCATGGGAAAATTTTTCTGATGTGCTTTCTGTGTCTGCCTTCTATTTGTCTTTGTTTCTTTCTTTTTCCTTCAGTAATTTCATATGGATTTTATATGTCCTTTCTCAGCATCCTTTTTTACACTGATCCAATTTTTACTGCAACTCTTTTAAAATATATTGTTTTTTCTTATCTATGTCTATTTCATATTTTCTTTGTTGTTTTCAGATAGCTTCAGAGGTAGACAGAGTCACTGATGTCTTTATTCTGCCATCTTTTTTTTTTTTTTTGTCTGTTTTGTGACCGGTAAGGGGATTGCAACCCTTGGCTTGGTGTCGCCTGCACTGCGCGCTCAGCCAGTGAGCACACCGGCCATCCCTATATAGGATCTGAACCCGTGGCAGGAGCACTGCTGTGCTCCCAGCGCCGCACTCACCCGAGTGCGTCACGGGGTCGGCCCTATTCTGCCATCTTAAATCTGGGACTTTTTATCTTTCTAGGCTAGTTCTGTTTCTCCTTGAGTGTTATAGATTTAAAAACTTAGCCGGAAGGTATTTGGGAATGTGTGCTGATCTGCACCGCCCTGTTACTGGGCAATTATTGTGGTAGTTTCAGGATTATGGAGTAAGTCCGAGATGGCTGGTTCACATTTTTTTCTTGGTCTAATACTAATAAGTAACTTTTAAAAACTTGTTACCATAAAATGTGTCTATATTAAGCCCTTCAACATGGGAGTTATTTGAAGTCTCCAATTAAATTCCAGGTCCTCTGTGAATAAATATGAAAATAGATGTAGAAAGCATTTAGCATGTAGAGGTATTTCCCTGGTAGGGAAGATATAAGGAATATAATAAAGGAACAGCTTAGAGAATTTAAATCTACTCTTTTATTTTTAATGTAACACTTTTGGAGGCTTATCAAAAAAAGAAGTTCGGTGTTTCTTTAGGTTTAATTGTTTTGGAAATTATGTCCCCCAAGGTCTATTTCCTATTCCCTGTGGTTTCAGTATTAGGTAATGAGGCCCATAAAAGTGGCCACTGAGATTCTTAATCTTATCAGGAAGAAGAAAATTAACTATGGGCTTAATAGGTAATTTAGAGATGTGGCTATACGTTGAAGGCCTTCATTAAAAATTCCTTCTGGTCATATAATTATCTTCAGAAATCATCTTTTAAGGTTGATGGAGTAGTGCTAAGAATATATTGCAGCTCTACCTCAATCAGGTTGCCACAG
>NW_007730860.1:98817-101428 GCF_000696425.1 Galeopterus variegatus | reverse complement strand
AATTTTTTGATATTCACTTAGAACAGGCAAATTGTAAAACTTAAGAGAAATTTTCACTTTTTCATGATTATCTTAATCTATTTTTCTTTAAAGGGTTCCACAAGTTCAGACAAGAAGTCAGTCCAAGACATTTGTATCTAAGACTTTTCTGGAATTTACAGGTGTCCAGTTCTCTATATGATGACTTGGCTTTTCTATGACAAAAGTTGCCATCCTGTTAAAAGATAACCATGTACTTTAACTGATTTGTTGTTTCACCAGTAATGATACTATTGAGACCACCTGAGCAAGAGCCAAGGTGAGTACTGTACTGTGCACTGCCACCCCAGGCCCAGACCCAAGCCCCCCAAAGGCCTGCCCACTACCCAAGCAGAAGCCAAGGTGGTCTACCACAGCCACTGCCATACCTACTGCCACTTCAAGGATGACTAACAACCACAGTAACAACCAGGGCCACCCAGACCACTGCACACTTGGCTGCACTGATGCAAGAAGTCACCAGTAGAGCCTAAAGTAGAGGAGGAAGTCTTTCTCCTCATAGCCCACTCCAGAGTAATAGAAGAAACAAGTTCCCTACCAGATGACCAAACATCAATGAAAAAATACTGGAACTACAAATAAACCAGAATATATGACACTACCAAAGGAACATAATAATTCTCAAGTACCAGACCCCATAGAGCAAGAAACCCTTGAAATGTATCAGAAGGAATTCCGAGCAATGATCTTCAGAAAACTCAAAGAGATAAGAGAAGACTCAATTAGATAACATAATGAAACAAGAAAAGATATCCAGGATATGAAGGAGGAAATTTACAAAGAGATTATTACCTTGAAAAAGAATGTATTAGAACTCCTAGAACTGAAAAGATTCACTCAATGAAATGAAAAAAACACAACAGAGATCTTGAGCAGCAAGCTAGAGCAAGCAGAAGAAAGAATTTCAGATATTAAAGATGGTCTGTTTGAAACCCAGGTAGACAAAAAAGGAAAAAAAAATTTAAAAAAGAAGAAAATGTAAGAGTGAGCAGACAACCTCAAGTGCTCTAATATCCAAATTGTGGATATTCCAGAATGGGAGGAGAAAGGAAAAGGCAATGAAAACCTATTCAAGGAAATAATAACAGATAACTTCCAAGGTATAGGGAGAGTTGCAAACCTTCAGATCCAGGAGGACCAAAGACCTCCAAACAGATTCAATCCAAAAAGATCCTCACCAAGACATATAGTCAAACTAGTAAAGCTCAAAGACAAAGAAAGAATTCTAAAAACAGCAAGAGTAAAGCATCAAGTCACCTATAAGAGAGTCCCCATCAGACAAATAGCACATTTCTCAACTGAAACCACACATGCCAGAAGAAAATGGAATGATATATTCAAAATACTAAAAGAAAAAAACTAGCAGTCAAGAATTCTATATCCAGCAAAGTTATCCCTTCAGAAAGGAAAGAGAAATAGTATATTTCCTAGACAAACAAAAATTGTGGGAGTTCATAACCACATGACCAGCCCTGCAAGAAATTCTCAAAGGAGTCCTGCACCTGGATCTGAAAAGTGATAATCACTATGATGAATACACAAGAAAGAGCAAAATCTGCCATTAAAGCAAATATGCAAACAAGACAGAGAAAGAAGCTAAATCATGCCACCTAGAGAATCCAACTAACATTGAAGATATAAAATAAAAGGAAAAGAAAGGAACAAAAGATATTTAAGACATATAGACAAAAAGCAATAAAATGACAGGAATAAAACAATACCTATTAATAACAACCCTAAATGTAAATGGATTAAACTCTCCATTCAAAAGACACAGACTGATTGATGGGTTTAAAAAGCTAGACCCAACTATATCCTGTCTTTAAGAGACTCACCTCATCTGTAAAGACACACACAGACTAAAAGTGAAGGGATGGAAAAAAGCTATACCATGCAAATGGAAACCAAAAATGAGCAGGAGCCTATTTATTCATAGCTATTCTTATATGAAATAAATATACTTTATTATTTTATCTGATATAAGACTAGACTAGTAGATATTCTTTTATCAGATAAAATATGCTTTAAACCAAAACCATAAAAAGAGACAAAGAAGGCTGCTAAATAATGATAAAGGGATCTATCCAATTAGAAGACATAACAGTCACAAATATGTATGCACCCAACGCTGGAGCACTCAGTTATGTAAAGCAAATCCTCCTAGACCTAAAAAAAAGAGATAGATCCTAATATGATAATAGTGGGTGACTGGAACACCCCTCTCTCAGCATTGGAAAGATCTTCCAGGCAACAAATCAACAAAGAAACACAGGATTTAAACTACACCTTAGACCAATTGGACCTGGCAGATACTATAGAACATTCCATCTAACAACTACAGAATATGCATTCTTCTTATTAGCGTATGGAACATTCTTCAGGATAGACCACATGTTTGGTCACAAATCAAGTCCTGGCAATTTAAAAAAATTGAAATCATTCCAAGTATTTTTCAGACCACAATGCATTAAATCAATAACAAGCAAAACTCCGGAAAACATATGAGTGCATGCTTACTGCCATTTGATCTTCGACAAAGGCACCAAGCCTATTCACTGGGGTCGGGACTCCC
>NW_007730860.1:97118-97410 GCF_000696425.1 Galeopterus variegatus | reverse complement strand
GATAACTGGATATCAGTATGCAGGTGAATGAAACTAGACCCATACCTCTCACCATATACAAAAATCAACTCAAAATGGATTAAAGATTTAAGTATACACCCTGAATCAATAAAACTTCTTAAAGAAAACATAGAAGAAACACTTCAGGAAGTAGGACTGGATACAGACTTCATGAATATGACCCCAAAAGCATGGACAATGGAAGGAAAAATAAACAAATGGGATTATATCTAACTAAAAAGCTTCTGTATAGCAAAAGAAACAATAAACAGAGTTAAAAGACCACCAACAG
>NW_007730860.1:95542-96159 GCF_000696425.1 Galeopterus variegatus | reverse complement strand
TGCAAAATATACATCTGACAAAGGATTAATATCCAGAATATACAAGGAACTCAAACGACTTTCCAAGAAAAAAACAAGCAACCTAATTAAAAAATGGGCAAAATAGCTAAATAGGCATTTCTCAAAGGAAGATATACGAATGGCCAACAGATACATGAAAAAATGCTCAACATCACTCAGCATTTGGGAAATGCAAATCAAAGCCACACTGAGATACCATCTCCCCCAAGTTAGGATGGCTAATATCCAAAAGACTGTGAATGATAAATTCTGGCGAGGTTGCGGAGAAAAAGGAACTCTCATACATTGTTGGTGGGACTGCAAAATGGTGCAGCCTCTATAGAAAATGGTATGGAGGTTCCTCAAACAATTGCAGATAGATCTACCATATGACCCAGCTATCCCACTCCTGGGAATATACCCAGAGGAATGGAAATCATCAAGTCGAAGGGGTACCTGTTCCCCAGTGTTCATTGCAGCCCTCTTTACAACAACTAAGATTTGGAACCAGCCCAAATGTCCATCATTAGATGAGTGGATATGGAAAATGCGGTATATATACACAAAGGAATACTACTCTGCTATAAAAAAGAATGAAATACTGCCATTTGCAACAA
>NW_007730860.1:92796-94638 GCF_000696425.1 Galeopterus variegatus | reverse complement strand
CGCTTGTGAACACTGCGTGATTGCAATAGATAGGCATTGAGACAGAACCCTTAAGCTGATTGGAGCATGTAAAAAACCTGCCTTTCCCATTTGCCTTTAAAAGCAAATGCTTGTGTGCTAATAAACGGAACTGCTTGGCAGAACCCCCGCTGCATCTGAGTGTCCTTTAACCGGCCGGCGGTGTGCTCACCTCTCTTCATGGCTCTCTTCCCCGGTCTCCTTCCAAAGGGGACAGGAGGGAAAGAGGAATCCCGGGCCGTTCGCTCGCCCACCAGAAGGAACGAGGCTAGGGCTGTAAGGGTTGGCCGGCGGTGGACCCGACAGATCGGTAAGGGGATCTTAACCCTTGGCTTGGTGTTGTCTGCACCATGCTCAGCCAGTGAGTGTACCATACCAGCCATCCCTATATAGGAGCTGAACCCGTGGCTTTGGCGTTATCAGCACCACACTCTCCCGAGTGCACCATGGGGCTGGCCCTATTGAGGGATTTTTAAAGAGGGGGTTGAGGGAATAGAATGTGGGAAATGAATATCAGAAGGTAAGGAGACATGAGCTGTTGATGCCCCATGCAAGGATTGAGGTGCAAGGTCATGCCAAGGCTCTGTCTGGCTTCTGTTCTCATCGTTTATGTTAGCTCAGAGTCCTGCTGGAGGGGTGGACTCAGCACAGCTTTATAGCAAAAAACAAAACAAAACAAAAAACAATTTCAGTAATGCTGTAGAATACAAAATCAATACCCAAAAATCAATAGCGTAATTATACTTAAATAATGAACTTGCAAAAGAAGAAGTCAAAAAGCTAGCCCATTTACAATAGTCACTAAAAAAAATAAAATACCTAAGAATAAATTTAAACAAGGAGGTGAAAGATCTCTACAATGACTACAAACCACTGCTGAAAGAAATTAAAGAGGACACAAAAAGGTGGAAAGACACACCATGCTCTTGGATTGGAAGAATTAACATCATGAAAATGTCCACACTACCCAGAGCAATCTACAGATTCAATGCAATCCCCATCAAAATACCAATGACATTCTTCCAATAAATAGAGAAAGCAATTCTAACATTCATATGGAACAACAAAAGATCCTGAATAGCCGAAGCAATCCTAAGCAAAAAAAATAAAGCTGGGGGCATAACACTACCCGACTTCAAATTATATCACAAAGCAGTTGTAACCACAACAGCATGGTATTGGCATAAAAACAGATACTTGGATCAGTGGAACAGAATAAAAACTCAGGAATCAACCCACATCCATGTAGCCAACTGATCTTTGACAAAGGCAGCAAGAACATACATTGGGGAAAAGACTGCCTCTTTGGTAAATGGTGCTGGGAAAATTGGCCATCCATTTGCAGAAGAATCTAACTGGACCTGTACTTCTCACCATATACCAAAATTAATTCAAAATGGATTAAAGACTTAAATATAAGACCCCAAACCATAAAATTGCTAAAAGAAAACATAGGGGAAACACACCAGGAAATAGGACTGGGCAAAGACTTTATGAATAAGACCCCAAAAGCATAAGCAACAAAAGAAAAAATAAACAAATGGGATTATATCAAACTAAAAAGCTTCTGTACATCAAAAGAAATAAATAGCAGCAGAAAGACAACCTAAGAATGGGAGAAAATATTTGCAAAGTATACACCTGACAAGGGATTAATATCCAGCATATATAACTCAAACAACTATACAGTAAAAAAAACCCCAAATAATCCAATTAAAAAATGGGCAAAGGAGGTGAATCGACGTTTTTCAAAGGAAGACATACAAATGACCAATGGGTACGTGAAAAAATGCTCAACCTCACTAATCATCAGGGAAATGCAAA
>NW_007730860.1:89769-91524 GCF_000696425.1 Galeopterus variegatus | reverse complement strand
GATTAATATCCAGCATATATAACTCAAACAACTATACAGTAAAAAAAACCCCAAATAATCCAATTAAAAAATGGGCAAAGGAGGTGAATCGACGTTTTTCAAAGGAAGACATACAAATGACCAATGGGTACGTGAAAAAATGCTCAACCTCACTAATCATCAGGGAAATGCAAATCAAAAACACACTGAGATATCATCTCACCCCAGTTAGACTGGCCATTGTTAAAAAGACGAAGAATAGCAAATGCTGATGAGGATGCAGGGAAAGGGAAACTCTTCTACACTGTTGGTGGGACTGTAAATTAGTGCAGCCATTATGGAAAACAGTATGGAGGTTTCTCAAACAACTATAGATAGAGCTACCTTATGACCCAGCAATCCCACTATTAGGTATATACCCAAAGGAATGGAAATAATCATGTCGAAGGGATACCTGAACTCCCATGTTCATTGCAGCTCTATTTACAATAGCCAAGATATGGAACCAACCTAAAAGTCCATTGATGGATAACTAGAAAAAGAAAATGTGGTGTGTGTGTGTGTGTGTGTGTGTGTGTATACACACACACACACACANATTCCAAAGTATTAATCATCAATGATTACTCTATATAAAACATTCAGTCTAGTGTAAAGGAGACTGAAGAAGGAAACTTTGAAAATATTTTCCTCTAATTAATTGTTTTTATTACTCAAAATATGGAAAAAAGATTGACTTGGATAATCTAAATCAGAGATCCATCCAAAAGTGCTTAAGGTTGGTGTT
This sequence comes from Galeopterus variegatus, assembly GCF_000696425.1. Lineage (NCBI taxonomy): Eukaryota > Metazoa > Chordata > Mammalia > Dermoptera > Cynocephalidae > Galeopterus > Galeopterus variegatus. Next base: position 90,758 of record NW_007730860.1, on the reverse strand, counting down.
AGTAAGTTGTATGTCATTTTATGGTTGGAAGCAAATTTATATATCTCATTCTATCTTACTGTATTGAAAATATCCACACTTGTTCTGCCCCACTGCAGGGAATGATCTGTAGGTTTCTCCAAATCCAAGCCAGGATATTCAGGGGAGTGATCAAGAAGGGAGATTCCTGAGGAGAAGGTGAGAATCAGGGAATAGATATGAGAATCCATCTAGGGAGACACGATTGAATAAAAAGTGGTCAGCCTTCACTAGTAATATTATATGCGTGGGGTAGACAGAAGGATGTGTCTTGAGAAACTTTTAAAATTATCATGGTGAATAGCTGGCATGCCACCTCTACTGGACTGACAGTGGCTGCTTGGAGCACTGTGTTAAATAGGATTCTAAGGCTCCATTCTGCTCTTTGGTAAGAGTGCTGTAATCAACTAATGATGTCTGGTGTGGGAGCAAGTAGAGAGCACATATACATGCCAGGGGTTTGCTTAATGTCGGCCTAGAATATCGTCTAGTGTTGCAGTTTTCTTTTATGGGTTCAAATATACATGGTGTGTGGGTAACATTAAATAAAGGACTATCCCAGATATTGAGACCCAAAGGAAGGGTGTGGAGGCCACAGAAATGTACTTTTCAGATCTCCTGCTGAGGGAGTGTAATTGACTGATGGCCCCAGCGGCTGCACTGTGAAATGTATGGCCATGCTTGTGACCCCTCTCTCCTTTCACCTCCCCTCTCCCCTCCCTCTCTCCTTCCCTTCCTTCCTCCTTTCCTTCTTGCTCTTCTTACAGGAGTCAGACCTGTATCATGGTCTGAGGCTCTCCTAGCCTCCTTCGATTTTTTCTCCATAGTTTCCTCACCCTTGTTAACCTCAGGGAATCTTTTGCACATCTAATCTTGTCTAAGCATCTGCTTCTGAGGACCAGAGTGATGTAGAAGATTTTGTCCATAAGTGGGCCAGAACATTTGAAGGGGAAGTTTATATCTCTGGAAGC
>NW_007730860.1:86401-89365 GCF_000696425.1 Galeopterus variegatus | reverse complement strand
GTCAGACCTGTATCATGGTCTGAGGCTCTCCTAGCCTCCTTCGATTTTTTCTCCATAGTTTTCCTCACCCTTGTTAACCTCAGGGAATCTTTTGCACATCTAATCTTGTCTAAGCATCTGCTTCTGAGGACCAGAGTGATGCAGAAGATTTTGTCCATAAGTGGGCCAGAACATTTGAAGGGGAAGTTTATATCTCTGGAAGCTAATGTGGTGACAGGTGCACTGATAGAAGTAGAAGTGGTTAAATTCAAAGGTGAAACTCTAGGGGCTAATTGATCAGCTGTCTCTTCACATCTGGAGCTTCTTTTTACTCCTTCAAGCCTAAAAGACTTGGACACCATGGCTTTTATTTTGTTTTTTTTATTTTTTATAATGCTTTTTAAAAATGCAAAGCTGGGCTTCAAATTGTGTTCCTTAACACGTTTGTAATAGACCCCACATCATCTATATCTCATTCCTCATACCTTATATCTATTAGACGAGAGAGGGCATGTTCATTATTTTTTATAATGCTTTTTAAAAATGCAAAGCTGAGCTTCAAATTGTGTTCCTTAACACGTTTGTAATAGAGCCCACATCATCTATATCTCATTCCTCATACCTTATATCTATTAGACGAGAGAGGGCATGTTCCTTTTACAAAAGACATAATGGATTTAAATGAATGGATTGGGGCACATGGTATAGTGTCTGTCTCTTTTGCAACCTGTGGGACTGTGTTGGAGATTTATAGTTACAGAGAAGAGAGGTCCAGAAATTCACAGAAATATGCAAGAGAGACTTTTTGAGCTTTGGGGCATAAACAGAGCTGTTTGGGGACTCAGGTGACAAAATGTGGCATGGAATTGGGCAGGATGTCATTCTCATCTCTTCCACAGGGAACCCAGAATAAATCTGATATTTCAAAGATTGGAAGAGTTGGGAGTCTCTGTAGTTAACACTCTTGACTTAGACTTAGGAGTTTCAGTGATGGACAGTGTGAAGAGTGGAGCCTCTGTTAGTGGCATTAAGGGAGGTGGACTGAACCTTTTAGACACAGAGAGGTGACTCCAGTGACAAATGGATTCTTTGGGGGATACGAGAAAAACTAAAGAACATTTTGAGGAAGCTAGTTTCCACCAATTAGTCTGCTGAGAAAAAAATTACCAAAATCTGGTCTTCAAAAGAAAATAGGGCCTTAGGGTGCTTTGGTTAATTTTTGGATCTTTACAAAGATTTTTACAATCCTTGTGCAGTGTATATCTACAACCACTACCTCACTCATAGAATTAGAACTATTTCTTTTTATCAGGATTTTCCTAAAAGCTGCGCAACCAGGTTTTGAAAGGCTGCTCTCCGTGCCCTCCTCACAGGGGAAGACGGCTGCTGAACTAGCACATGTGCCATCACAGAGCCTATGTACTCCGCTCTAGACTAAAACTTGGGTTATTAAACTCTTTGTCCAAAGATCCCCAAGCATGCTTCCAGAGCCAGTATGGCACTCTTCTCCCTGGCTGTCCTCCCAAGTACAGACCATGCTATTGGTGTGTGTTCCCTTCAGCCCAAGGGGTAGAAATGTGGATAAAGATTGACCATGTAGGTCAAGGTGTACATATACTTATGTATGAGGCCCCACACATTGCAAGAAAAAGCTGTAAATGGGAAAAGGGGAATGGGCTATGGAACCAGGATTTCCAGAGATATTCTTACCCCAGACCCTGCAAATATTAAAAGGAGGCCTAAACTTGGAAAAACGTCAGTGTCTTTATTAGAGAATTGGTGTATAAAATATGGATGAGGATTTTCAGAGATTTCATCTGGTTTGGTGGCTATCAGTGAATTGAAATAAAGCTGGATTTGGAAGGATTTTGTGGGTGGCCTTCAAGCTCCTGGGAAGAAACTATTCATGAGGGGAGATAATAAGTTTGCAACTTTTCTAGAATTTTCTCAACATTTTAATTTCTCCATAATTCCCCCTATATCAAGAAGAGGGAGATATATGAAAGTGATTTTAACATTTATATTTATCACTGTGGATTTCTAAAGAGACCCACAACCTTTTTTGTGCATGATGGGGGATATCTTTAGGGATGAAAGCACTCCTAAAGCTCCCCCTAGTCTTTCTTCTTAAGTGTACAGTTATAATATTACTGCTCTGATGGCTAATGAAATGTGTACTTGTGTATTACTGTGTTTCAAAAAATTCTGTTTTAATTTTTAAAATGATAAGTATTAATAGATATAGCCCACAGAAATAAAAGTCTTTGGGGTACACAATAATTTTTAAGAGCATAAAGGGTTCTTAAGACTAAAGGGTTTTAGAACCACTGGGTTCGACATTACTGTTTCTCACAGTAGTACGGACAAGCCAATCATTGCTCAGATATACAAGTGTTTTGCTAAGAACTATATAAAGGGGACCAACAGCATTGTAATTTTTATGCTTGCCCAGTAAAGTAATGTTATGTTACTTTTTTTTTTTATCACCACCCATCACTAAAAACACTATCAAAAACAAGACAGTACCAGTCAAGATGAGCCACTAAAATAATTACTGCCACCTGTTACTCTTCTCCTGAACCTGGTTGATAGGAATCAGACCTGATGAAGAAGGCTTTTACGTAGGTTAGATTTGCTGGGTAGTACTCCTGATCCCAGGGGAAAAGAGAGGACAGTGAGGCACTGATTCACATATCATACTGGAAGGCTGGCCTGTCTATTTTGTAGCTCTTATCCTTCGATCTTGAAGATATGTGAAGGACTTCTCACCTGTAAGAAAAGAAGCTATAACCAACATAGATGCAGACTCTCACTTTGAAAGGGACCTTGAAGAATGAGTGATATGCAAGGGTACTTCAGAAAGTTTTTGGAAAAATTGAAGGAAGAGGGAAAGATATGGATCAGTTTCACATTTCATGCTATTACTGGAGTGCCAGGGATGGAAGCCATACAAAAAATGTAGCTTCATGATGAGACTATTTCTTG
>NW_007730860.1:84519-85574 GCF_000696425.1 Galeopterus variegatus | reverse complement strand
CTGGAGTGCCAGGGATGGAAGCCATACAAAAAATGTAGCTTCATGATGAGACTATTTCTTGGGTCTCATCTCTGAAGATGGGTACATGGGTATGTCAAGTGAATGATTGTGCTCTTCCTCAGCCTCTATGAAATAATTGTTAGAATTTTATTTAAGAAAGGTAATGTTCTTGGGGAATCTCAGTTTTATTCTGTGCTCCCCATTTTAAATGTCAGAAATAAGACTGAGCTGAATACCTGTTTCCATTCTTTTATAGCCTTTAGTTCCTGACCAATGTGAGACAGACAAGCTCAACCTGCAGGCAGCTCTGGAGGCAAAAATAAGAGCTCAGAACAAAATCTCAAAAGGCTTAAAAGGAGGTTACAGTGAGGAGGATCACATTAGTAAAAATTCCTTGTCCTATCTTATAAAATGCTTACCAATATATGTTCTACTGATGTCAGATTTCATAACTACATAAACTAGGAAAAGTTAAACATTTCCACATTTTTCTACACATAGAAAATAATAATTACATAATTGGGTTATTTACTTATTCAAGGAATTGGTACCAGTGAGCTAGAGCAATATTGGAGAGTAAGTAGAAAAACAATTATGTTCATGTGAAATTATGAATATAAAATTTGTTTGCTACATCAACCAAATGCTTCAAAAGATAATTTGAAGGCGTGAGAAGAAATATAAGTCTTTTAGCATAGTTGTGTATGTAAAGTGTTATCCATTAAAATAGAGTTGTGATTGTTTGGATCAACTCAAATACAAGAAACTTAGACCCTTTTTGAATTACTTATGACTTAGCTTTGTATTCGCTACAAATGGTCCACTCGTAAAATATGCATGCTTAATTTAAATATACTTGGTGTTGCTACAAAGGAGTAATATATTATATTTAAGCATGTGAATGATCACAGCATAAAGAGCTATTGCATGATATCTGAGTTATAGTTTAAAATAAATATGATCTGTCCTTTTTATGCACAGGACTTCCAAATTTATTCAATTGCACATGAATCAGGAATGTATATAATTCAAAATTAGTAAATGTATTCATATAT
>NW_007730860.1:82545-83673 GCF_000696425.1 Galeopterus variegatus | reverse complement strand
ATTCAATTGCACATGAATCAGGAATGTATATAATTCAAAATTAGTAAATGTATTCATATATTTATTACACTTTCATGATTCTCTACAAAATAATCTCTAACAGAATTCTAAAATCAGTTTTGATATGATAACATTGCTTTAATTGGATAATTCAGATTGATTGGCACAAATGACAAAATAATCCCACATTCTAGTTATATGCAAAGAATAATCCTGTGTCCAAGTAGTATCTTTCCTTGATATTCTTCTCCTTAAGTAAACTGAGAGAGTTAGATAATGAAACCTGGGACCTGGAAAGATGTATCTGCCTGTAGGAGAAGAAACATTAGATCTACAAATGGTATCGAGAAACAGTATTTCATGGTCAGGTGTATTGCAGCGAAGTGATGGACATTTTCCTCTGACAGCATCAGCTTACTGTGAGGGTGTTAAGAATTGCTCACCTAATCACCATGGCACCCAAAAGATGTAACCGTAAATGTAACTGCAAACACTCTCATGTACACACACTCTACTGTTCTATAAAATTTTTCAGAGTTTCATGTTTTAGGCTTCATTACTGTCAGGCTGGATCACAGACCCTTCTAGCCGGTACTGTGCAGGTCCTGAGTCAGGTAAGTGGAAGAAAAACCAAGTAGCTGCCGACAAAGTGGACATGCTTTATTCCAGACATGAGCTCCACTGAGCAGTGGTTCAGAGCTGTTGCCTTCCATACCAAAGTGTGCACAATAGTGGCAACGAGTCAAGGGCACAGGGGTGCTCCTGTGCACTAACTCTACTCTTACATAACTTGTTTACAAAGGATGTGCTGAATCATACTTAGCCAGATATGAGGCGAGGAGGCCTGACTAAACTAACTCCACTTTCCTCACAATTACATTTAGTTTAAACCCATGGTTCTCAAACTGTGTGCTGAAACACCTGGGTTACTGGAATGAACTCACTAGGTCACTGACGATGTTTAAAATATTCAAGGAAACACAGGGATACTTGACATCTGTCAGAACTGGCATGAACTACTAGTTTGAGGTAGTTCCCAGTTTCAATATTAGATAGTGCTACATTCCTTTCAGTGACACCATATCTTTGCAAAGCTGGGTTTTCGGTGGTTGCTTTGAGAAAAAAAAA
>NW_007730860.1:72131-81682 GCF_000696425.1 Galeopterus variegatus | reverse complement strand
AAAAAAAAAGTAACTAACACATAAAAATCAGTGTGGAACAAGAAATGTGCGTGGTAGTGTGTAATCTAATGCCAAGATCTGAGGATCTTGTGTGCCCAGAAAGCTCACACATCTTATTGGTAAGTAATTGTCATTATTTAAGAAGAGAATAAAAATATTTTCTTTCTATTTATTTTTATTATTTTATTATTTTTTCAAAAGCTGCTAAGTTCTGGGTATATAAATACCTATTAGGTTGTTTAGACTTAACTTCTTAATAAATTAAATGCCTAGAGGTGCTGTGAAAAGATTACTGGAATACTAAGTGTGCTGTGAACCAAGAAAATTTGGAAATCTTTGAATTAAGCATTTATTTCTCTAGGAAGAGCAAAAGTTATTTCATGCTAAATTAAATTTTCAGTACCATAAATATTTCTTGAAGAAAGCTGTGTGAATGGAAAGAAATTTTTTCATATTACTTTCACTTCCTATTTGGGAATGGTCTCAAAAAATGGCAAAAAGTATCCTTGCAGCAATAAGAATGTGAGGTGGATTCTCAGCCTTTCGTATTTTCTCCCCTCTGCACTCTGGCACCTGGCATTTAGTAAGGCTTAGCAAGTCCCAGCCCTAAGTCCTGCATGACCCCAAGTGGGCAGCAATTCCAGTTGTGCCACTGGAATCAGTCAGAGAGGGGGAAACTGCCCTCCAGCGTGTAGCCAAAGAAGAGAACCCAGAGGTGGAGCTCTGACGTTGGGGTGACATGTATGAAGTCTGTGATTGCTGTCCCTAACATCTACTTTGGTTCTTTGCGTTCACTTTCTAGTAGTTTGGGCCACTAGAGGTATAGGCCACAAAGAGGCCTACAAAGACATTAGCGCTAAACAGACTACTTTTGAAGTTCGTGAAGATCTCTGTGCGTGAACATAGTAAACAGCAGCTACGTCTGAGGCTTGCCCATGCCCACCGTTTTTTATCTGTAGGTGTGACCATCTTCGAATGAGAAACACTCGTTTTTGCCCTTAGGGAACTGTTTTGCGTTCTAACCTTCAGTCAGCGTGGGTGGAGGGCCGACCTCTGGCAGGCCGTCAGTGGCCACCACATAGCAACAGCCCCGGGCAGCTGAGGAGCTGGCAGTGGGCGGGCGGCTGGCGAGCAGTGAGGAGGCTCGTTACCAGGGGCGGAGCGGCGGGGGCGGAGCGACGGGGAGGCGCGTTACCTGGGGCGGAGCGACAGGGGGAGGAGCGATGGGGGCGGTGCGACGGGGGCGGAGCGACGGGGGGCGGGCTTCGACCCGCGCAGGGAGGATGGAGACGCCCAAAGCTAGGGGAACGGAGTCCACTTAGGAGCCGGAAGCAGAGCTGAGAGTCTGATGCCACCAGTTAGCTGCTGGCGTGGAGTCGGGTTCGGAGGAGGGGTTTGCGCGAGGGTTGGGGGTGTGATTTGTAAAGTTAGATTTTGGTTTTTAATACGCAGACTTCATAGAGTGTGCGTACTTCTCAGGCAATGTTTATTTTATTTAATATTTTATTTATGTTCTTATTTATTTATCGAAACATAATTGATTGTACGTATCTGTGGGGTACAGCGTTGAATATCCATATCTATGTAATATATGATGCTCAAATTAAGAAAATTAGTATATTCAACATTAACCATGTAATCATCAGGCAGTGTTTATCTGGGGAAATGCATATTTAAATCACCCGAACGCAGTACAATATTTTAAAGGATGTGCACTAAACAATCTGGTGTTATTTAAAAGCGACAGCAGATCAGACTCACGTGTGGACATTTTGTGAAGCCAAATTTTGGGCATCTTGGATGCTGATGGCGCCGGGAGGCACGTCACTGCATCGTACTCAGTGTGACCCTCTCTGTTTCTGCGCGCTGGTCCTGGACAGATTTTCCACATGCCTTTGTATTTAGGCCCCATTTCGCCTAAAATTGTGCAATTAAAAGTGTTGAAGGAAATAGTGAAGAGTATAGTGAAACAGCAAAGAGACTGAGAAAAGCAATTATATGGAAAAGATGTTACTTCATACAAAGCAACTGTTTTAAACAAACGTATTAATGATGTTTAGTGATTAAAAAGAGATGTTTGAACGTTTTAATCCTAAAATGATACTTCGTTAATTATAAATAGGCACAGTTTTACTACTTTAGTTTCTATTTAGGAAATTGGGAATTTTTCTCACTTAAATTCAGTCTGGTGAGCATTTATGCATACAACATTCAATTTTCAGGAATAGATTACTGGTGGTAAATTGAAGATATTTTTAGTAATTTATTTAATCTTTACTATCCCATGAGATAGATACTATTATTTAGACTCATTTTGCAGGTTAGGAAACTGAGATTCAGAGATATTAATTGATTTGCCAAGGTCACACAGCTAGTTAATGGCACAGCCAGCGTTTGAACCCAAGAGACTTAGCTCCAGTGTTCGTACTCTTAACCACAGCTCTATATAGTGCCTCAAGAACACTTTCAAAATGGTCTTGTTTTAAATTCCTAGAAGACACAGCAGCCATGACGGTGGCTTTCAATTGTAATAACCCAACATTTGAAGAAAAACTTTTTTTTTTCCATCCTTGCAGGATGTGCTCATTCTTTCTCCCTCCCCCCTCCCTCCTCCCCCTTCTTTTGGAATCAAAAGCCTTTAGGGGAAGAACTCCCAAAAAGCTTTGGGCATGGTAAGTGGAGGGGAGTTGTGCTCTGCTTCTTGATGGTTATTGCCTTTTTAAAAAAGAAGTGACAGATCCTTAGAGACAGTGAACGTCTAGATAGTAAATATTTTAGGCTTTGAAGTGTCCCTGTCTCAAGGACTCAACTTTGCTGTTGTAAGGTGAAAGCAGACCTAGACAATATGTAAGTGAATGGGGGCATGGCTGTGTTCTAAGAAAACTGGGAAAAACAGGTGGCCTGCTGGATTTGGCTTGTGGGCCTGGTCATAGTTTGCCAACCCCTGGTCTAGATGCTACAGTAATTTCTAGATCATTTTTTTGGACAATAGTTAGTATATATTAAGGGCATGCTCTGTGTCAGGCACTGTGCAAACACATTACACAAGTGGACTCATTTGATACTCACAGTAATTCTATGAGGTAAAGTACTTTGAAAATCCTATTTTAAGGGATGCCATCAAGATGGTGGAATAGATGATTCCCAGTGTCTCAGTCTTCCATAAGTAACCAATTTACGACTATTAAAAAGCAAAGACAGCCAACCTGGAACCACTGGAGCTGGGGAAGAGGAGGAGAGACCCACCGAGTTTGTGAAGGCTGAGAGGCAACGGTGAGAGATGATGCCTATTGTCTGAGCCAGCCCTGTATGGAGGCAGGGGCTAGGTATTACACAGGCTGGAAAAAGCCACAGCAACACCCTTCACTTAAATATGCATGGAGTCTGCAAGGGAGAGAAGGGCGTCGGAGCACACCATACCAGCCCACAGACCATAAGAACCACTGCTAGGATTCCCCCCGGCCCACATAAGCAGCAAGTTGCTGAAAGCAACTGGAGAAAAGAGCCTCCCAGAGGCTGGTGAGGTATTGCAAGGGAGGCAAACACGGCCTACCCCATGGGAAGCAGGGGGAGTGCAGGGGAAAGGCTGCCGGCCAGAGGAACATTGGGTACTGTGTGGGCACTGTGTGGGCAGCTGGTCTCAGTGGAAACTGGTCAGGGCAATAGAACTGCAGGGGACTCAATCTGCAGGAAAGATGCCTTCCCGGACTGGAATTTCCACAAAGCGCAGACAGGAAGTGATTAATGATCTGTACAAAAAGCCTTCCCCAGAGAATCAGCAGCAAATAACAGTCTCCTCAAATGCCTAGACATCATCGTAAAGACATAAAGATCGAGAAAGAACAGAGATATATGTTGCCACCAAATGAAACAAACAAAGCACCAGCAATGGGCACAGAGGAACATATCTATGAAATGTCTGACAGAGAATTCAGAATAACCCCCTTAAGGATGTTCAGGGAGTCACAGGAACATACACATAGAATATTAAATGATGTCTGGAAAATAATTCAGGAGCAGAATGAGAAATTGACAAAGGAATAGAATCCATTAAAAAAAAAAAAGGAAATTCTAGAAGTAAAGAATACAGTATCTGAGTGGAAAAACTCAGTAGAAAGCTCCAACAGCAGACTTAAACAGAGGAAAGAATCAGTGAGCTCGAAGATAAAACACATGAAATTATCCTATCGAAAGAGCAAAAAGAAAAAAGAATAAGAAAAAATGAAACAGAGATACAGCAAATCTGGGACTCCCTCAAGTGACATAACCTCTGCATAACTGGCAAACCCAAAGGAGAGGAAAAAGGAGGAGATGCAGAAAGCATATTTGAGGAAATGATGGCTGTCAATATCCCAAGTACGGAGAAAGACGACAGCATCCAGGTACAGGAAGCTCAGAGGTTGCCGGTCAAATTCAATCCGAGGAGAAACACTCCCAGGCACATCATAGTCAAATTATTGAAAATCCTATTTTATAGGGGAGGAAATGAAGATGTACAGTGATTAAGTTACATATTCATAAGCAGAACTGGGACTTTAGAGACTTTGCTCTTAAATATTGCATTCTACTAATTGATCAAAACAAGGTTACTTGTTTTGTAAGTATGCCAATATAACTTTATTTTGATTTTATTACTCATTCTGATATACTTGGAGACTCATCTGTTACCATTGCAGTTATCCATTTTTCTTTCTTTCTTTCTTTCTTTCTTTCTTTCTTTCTTTCTTTCTTTCTTTCTTTCTTTCTTTCTTTCTTTCTTTCTTTCTGTCTGTCTCTCTCTCTCTCTCTTTCTTTTCTTCTTTCGAGTGTGTTGTTTCTGCCTTTGGGCTCGACATTTCTATCCTGCATCTTTAAATTTAAATAAAAATCCTGATTGCTGCTTTGCATCTGATGCTTAGCAGGTAGTATCTAATATTTATATAAGATCCATGGTTTATAATACCATATTTGTTTATGGCTATGAACATAAAAGGTCTAATGACTTTGAAGAACACTTAAGAGCAATATCCAAGAATTCAGGAGATAAGTGCTTTTGGAACCACTGGACAAAACTATAGTGGAAGACGGAGAGACAAGATCACATCTTTCTGTAAAAGAGAACTGAAGACAAAAGACCATCCTGGGAATCTGAGAAGGTTTTCTTTTTGTTCGTTTTAAGTATGCATGTGCCAGCTGAGAAAACTGGAACAGATCACATAGAAGGGTGTAATCCCAGGAGCACAACTGACATTCTTTGTGAGAATCTTCGGTCTTTTCTTTCATCAAAGCACAGTGTCACCAAATCTAACTCCTGGTGAATCTTACGGTCACAATGATATCATTAAGAAAGGAAGCATCAGAAATCAAAAAGAAATAATTTTTATATGCAATAAAATATATTTTCTTTTGAATTACTATTTTAACTTAATTAAAAAAGTTTTGGCATACCATGTAAACCATGTCTAAAAGGAATATTCATTCTGTTTAGATTTAAGAATTTGTGATCATATAGAATGTCATTGTAAAACTGATTTCATGATAGTATTTTTTTTTAACTGCAGAAAAGTTTAACCAAATGCCGCAAAGAATTTAATAAATCATCTTATATTTGTGCCAAGCATTCTTGGTTGTAGCCTTCAAGTAGTGTCTCTGTTTTCCAGTAAAAACAAACAAAAGAACTAAAGCCCCAAATATAGAACCCTGCTTAAGGTTCTGTTATAGAACAGGACAGAAGAGCTGAAAGAATCTGTGTTTCTTGAATATTTTTCAACTTATACAACTAGTTAAACAAATACCTGATAGAGAAAGAGAAGTCATTTTAGGCAAAAGTTTCTGGTGTTTTTTTCCCCTAACTTTTTTATTCAGTTAGAATACCTTACCAACATTATGGAAGTTTGCTGAGCATTATAACCACTTTGACTTTTGAATTTATACTGAAATTATATTATACTGTTTTCTTTATAGCCTACATATATTTTACTGCAGAAATTGACATTAAGGAAATCATTTTTGCCCACTTGTCATTAGATTGCCAAAGTGAATACAGTTCTTGTGAACATCAAATAAGAATCAAAGAATGTTTGAGATAAAAGAGATTTTAGACATTATTTAATGCAGGATTTCTCAACCTCAGCACTGCTGGTATTTTAGAATGGATCATTCTTTGTTGGGGGGTGGTTGAGGTGAGGTTAGGGACAGTCCTGTGCATTGTAGGATATTTAACAGTATCTTTGGTCTCTACCCTGTAGATGCCAGTAGCATACCTATATGTAGTCCTAGCTGTGACAATCAAAAATTTCTCCAGATATTGCCAAATGCATCCTGGGGGGCAAAATCACCCTCAGTTAAGAAACACTGATTTAGTGCAACCCCGTCATTGTAAAATGATGCTAATGTCTTACTCATGTTTCCTGAATTGAGATTTTTCCTCATTGATCCAATTATCAACATAGCTAGGTCTAGTATGCTGGAAATATGAGAAAACAATGAATGGATTTATGGATGTAATTCAAGGTTTTACTTTAAATAGAAATGACTGATACAAAATTTTTATTTAGTGAGCTTCTTTTTTCTTTTATGGTCCTTTCTATTATTTTTAATTCATTTTTCTAGGGCTTTTTAGATCATGCTATAGATTAGTGCTACTAAAAGTGACTTAACACACTCCTTATTCAGCCATTTATTTATTTATTCATTTATTTATTTATTCATTCATTTATTTATTAATTATCAGCAAGACTTTCTCAGTGAAGGAAGCAGTGTTAATTCCTAATGCAAGCTTCTTTCTCCTCACCGTCCTGTGACAAAGAGCTCACAGATAAGCATTAATCTCTGGTCCCCTGTTTGGTAGCACTAATATAGAGAAGATCACAGCCTCTGAGTGGGCTCCCACTCAGGGCTACATGTATGTCTACTGCCATGCTTGGCATTTCTCACCTTGGGGCTCTGTCCTTTGCCTAGCATATTCACAAAGTAAACTATATTATTACTTTTACTAGGTTTATTACATGAAAATAATTCTACCCCAATTCCCTTAAAATTTATATTTGCATTGTCACAAGAATGTCCTAATAAGAGAGATGTTTTGAGACAGATAAGTCTTTAGATGCCAACACTAATTCTATCAGACATCGACAAATTCCCTATGCATCATAGAGAAAGAGAGGCTGAGAAAGAGGCAGGCAGGCAAAATGGGTCAGAGTACGTTCACCAAGAGTGTCCAGGCAGACAGAAAAATGTGTGCAGACTCCAAGGGAAGAAGGAGCTTGGTGTCTTCCAGAATGGGAAGAGGTTTACTGAAGCTAACGCTAAAGTTCAAGGGGAAAATGAGGACTTAGCAGAATAAGCAGAAGGCAGCTGGGGAAGGACTTGTAAGCCAAATTAAGTAGTTTTGATCTCATCACAAGGACAATGGAAAGCCAGGGAAGTAAAATGAACACACTTAATAGAGACTACCTAGCAGAAAGCTATTTCCACGATCCAAGGCTTTCCAGTCTTTTTGTTGCCTTGATCAAAGAACCGGCCTTAAAAGTGACCTAGGAGAGAAGAACTAAATCATAATTATGAGGCTATCAAGGCAACGTTATTTTCTAAATGTGTGAGTGTTTGTGGAATGATGCCAAGCAAAACAAAGGGAACAACGTCAAATCACAATTTCACACAAGTGAATATTTGGTTCAGAACCTAATAGCCAGGAAAAAGATCTAGGAGTATGACCAGATTTTTTTAGGCAGAAGAGAAAAGAAATAGTTTCTAAATTCAGCTTAGAGTGCTAGTGACCACATTAACTTCTATTAGCATTTGAATGAATAACCTTAGCCCTGACTGAAGAATGCACATTTGGAAAACAGTCTCAGTTTTGGAGAAAGCTGGTGCTGGTTCACTTTTGTTCTGCTAATGGAACAATCTGTTCCTATTATGGTGCACTCCTGCCTTGATGAAGTAGAAAGATTGCAAGCTGTACAATTGGGAAACCAGCAAAGTCAAGCGGTCCTGACCTTTCTAGTTTAGCCTTTGAATTGTCAACCTAGCCATAAACTGGGACGTATTTAACAGAGGAGGAGATCCATATTGCTACCCTCAAAATGTGCAATGCTTATTACTTTTTCCAGATTTAATTAAACATGTTATTGTTCTATTCAATACAATGAGAGTGTGGCCATTGAATCAGAGGACGACTAAAATAATACCATGTTGCTCTTTGATGTGAAACCGTAGATTTTATATAATCGAGTGGGATCTGACAATAGTAACTCCTGTCATGGTTCAACTTTTAAAGAGTAAGTCCTAAAGTTTGACTCTTTCCTACTTTACTTCATGTAGATGACCAATACAATGAGAAAATTATTAACAGTAAATTCTACTTAGTACTTTACCTTGAAGCTATTGGACAAAATTCTTTTTATATCATGAACTAATAAAAAGAACCTAGTATTTTATACATGTTACCTCTCAGAGTTTGAAAAGCAGGACATTTTTTATTGTAAGTTAAAGAATATTCTTTTCAGAATTGTTTTTGGGCATGTATAGCATAAAAGTACTATTCAAAATATTTAAAAATAAATGTTAAGTATTTGGCATAATATTTTGAGATGCTTAGTTAAACTCAAAGGACTTATGTGAATTTTTGCATTAAAATATCAAATTACTTTCAAATGTGGCTTTGGAGAAAATGATCTTGGTCATACTGGTTTTGGTAATAATTCCATTCATTTGGTGTGTATTTAAAAAACAGGGAATATTTCAGTTTGAGGAAGACTATTTATTGGATTCTCTAACTACTGTCTTCCTACTGCCTAAACTATTCATATTTCATTTTCATCATGGTGATGGAGCAAAAAAAAAAAATAATTAAAAAATTTCCTCTTAAAAACAACCAGCTGGTAGGATATAGAGACTCTCCATTGAGGTGAGAGTAAATAAGCATGAACAGTAAATCAAATCCCCTTCATCTACAATCCTATTCCTCTTTCCTTAGAAAAGGTAGCTAGTTCTAAATACCCCAGTGTTCTCTTTCTACCAAAAAAGTCTTTCTTATCCCCAGTGTTCTCTTTCTAGCCATTTGTCAATCTTGAAAGACGTGTCTCTTCCATGACCAATTTCTCCACGCTTACTTTTAACATTGTTCTTAAGTACAGTATTATAATATTTTGACCCTGCAACATTCATACTGACATTATCTTTGTTCTGTACCGAGTGCAGAAATTTCCCCTGTTATTTTCAAGGCTAGTGTAGAAAGAACTGCAATACTGCTGAAAGGTCCAGTTGTGGCCTAACAACTACCTCTTCTTTTCCAAAAAAAGAAAAACAAAATATATAGATTTTGAAAAAAATTTTAATGCAACCCGCACTTGGAATGCAAAACTAAGTTGAAAAATTAGTAAGACTTTTTATTTTTTGTATAAAAGGAAAATTGCCTTTATCATACTGGTTTTCTTAATTTTCTCAGAATCAAAATTAGTATTAAAAAAATGGAATGTTTTGGCAGTCTTCTTTTGATTTCTGTTATTGTAGTGAACTAGTGGTGTTGATTCTTATGTGCTCATTATTTAACATTTTCTATCATATTTAAC
>NW_007730860.1:65211-71845 GCF_000696425.1 Galeopterus variegatus | reverse complement strand
AGTGAACTAGTGGTGTTGATTCTTATGTGCTCATTATTTAACATTTTCTATCATATTTAACGTAGCGCCAATTCCGAATGCTTTCCATCATTCTCATTCTGCTTTCTCCTCCTAGGGTACTTATAATTTCCCACAGTAAATATTTTAACATATTTTTTTTCTTTCTCTTTCAGTTCTCTTTCCATTTTTCAAGCTCCTCACAGTTTTTAACATGCAATGAGTGCTGAACTTGGTACCTCTGTACTTTGGACGTGATCCTTGTCCTTTCTAGGTCCTTCTTGGCTCACCTGGAATATGCAGAGAATCTTAATGAGGATTGTCATAAATTAGAGTCCATGTAAACAGAGTTGAGTGCAGAAGTTTTACTGGTGTGTGTTCATAGGAGATATGCCTGTAATGAAATTGGGAAGGCAGGACTGGGCAGAGGGAGAGGCTGAACTGCAATAGAATAGCAGCTGAGGCTTCTCAATCAACTCTCCAGGGAACTATAGGGATAAGAAGCCCTATAGAATTGTCCTAAGTTGAAACAAAGGAGTCAGGCCTTTGTTTCCTATGTCAGCCAGACATTACCCATGGGTACTTCCAGGTAGGGGGAATAACCTTGGGCAGGGCAGTTCTCTGTGGCAATGTCTTACGAGGGACACAGCTGTGAGCCATAAGTGAACTATATTCCCAGAAACTGGGAGTGGGTGCTTTGCCTTGAGAGGGGATCTGGACAGAGTACCAGTTTCTACTACAGGTACCTTGGGCAGGGCAAATTCTTTGTTATGTGGAAATAATTAAGGCATTGCAGGCATGTAGTATCCCTGGCCCCCCACCCACTAGAACCACCAAACACTTTCCCACATTTCCAAACAACTCTTAGGACCCTGGTTGAGAATCATTAGAGATCATTGAGCTAAATTGCTCATGTCTACTGTGGCTCTAACACTGCTGTTTCTGGATGAGTGAGTGTATTCTAGATTAGAGTACCACCCGATCAAAGAAAAGATGTGGCAAGCCAACTAATCAGTTGTGATTCACATAATGCTGTGTCCAACCTCGTTGATAAAAATAGTCCCAAGGAATTACCAGGTCAAAGGGCATGAAGATTTGAAAGACTGTTGCTACATATTGCCCTGCAGAACAGTTGGACCAATTTATATTCTCACCAGCAATCTAGCAATAATGTGCTTTTACTATTTTCTTTCTGTTAACTTGAATCTCTGTAAACTTCACTGATACTGTGGATGGGGTCCAGGAAGGCAGGTAAGGAAACGGGGATTGTGTAACACAAGCTATGGCTGCTGTGTCTGTTTTTACCCAGATTTCGCTAGTGCTTCCGAGGCCTGCTGACAACATGGGAAGAGACAGGCAAAAGCGAGCAGGAGAATCTCTAGGCACTTTATCCACAATTAATATTTAAGAAAAAACAGAGCACTTGAAAGAGATTAGCAATTATGGAGAAAAAGATGAACGTGTTTTAAATTTTAAGCTCTCTTGGAGGTAACCCCTTATTCCAACTTTTTAGTTCAACTCTGTCCTTTTAATATCTATTAACAGTCGAAATGAAATATCTGCTGTTAGCTTAGCTTTGTTCCCAAGAGGCCAGCTGGTGCTGAGTTTGGCAGCTTCTCCAGAGAAAGACTCAGTGAGGGTAGAGACTAAAATAACAAACTTGTTTTGAGACTGGTGCTTTCAGAGCATGATGGGAGACTTTAAAAATTAATTGCAGAAGCGTCCAACTATCATCTATGAACAGAAGAATTTGTCATCTTCCACATTTACACAGAATCCTGGATGTGGTCAATTTCAGGATCCTTTATTTTCTCCTGTTTATTTTCTTTTTCTGTAATTATGTCTCACGCAGTAAATAATCAATATGTCATTCATATTTTAGTGTGTCAGTAGATACCATGATATTTTTCTCCATTGATAGAAAATGAGTTAGCCAATCAGCAGTATGTGTTGGATACCAACATTGAGTCACTCATGTTACCTTAAAAACAAATTGACCTGGGAAGAGACTTATAACTTTACTTTGGAAAGTCTAAAGTTAGGTCAAGTATTTTGTATGAACTATATTCCTTGATTTTAGATTATTAGAAGCAACTAATGATCAATTATTTCAAATATGAAAAAGTAATACTAAGATGACAGACGTATTTTGCTGTAACAGCAAAAAACAGTATTCTCTTAAAAAAAAGATTGGTTTTCTGTAAGTAATATTTATTTTAATCTAAATTCTTTGGTTGTAAATTATTATAAAGGCAAACACATTTATTAAAGAAAAATTGGGAAATATGAAAACAAAAGAAAACAAAAAACGTTCATAATTCAATTATTCATAGACATCCATGTTAACCTTGGTTAATCTTCTAAGTTCTTTTCTTTTCTTTTTTTGGTTACACCTTCCAAACATTAAAAAAAATGCATTTGGTTATATGAATTCTATTATTCTATAAATAATTATTTCCTAAACTGCTTTAATCAAGCAAATACTTTTCCCAATAATTTTTATTTCTTTTAACTTTATTTGCAGTATATTTTCTTGAATAAAATTTATAATTTTATAGTTTAAATATTTTAATATTTTCCTGTATGATTTCTGGGTTTTAGATCATGCTTAGAAAGAGCAGTCTCAAAATAAAATTCTAATTTTTTAAATATGGTATTGGATTTTTATACATGAAATTTTATTTCCTCGAGTTTATGTTTTGCATGTTGTGGTGTGAGGTAGGGTTTCTTCTTTCCTAAATGGAGAATTACTGTCCCAATTATTTTTATTTTATAATTCATTCTTTCCCATTTTTTGAAATTATCCTTTTATCTTCGACTTAGTTTTCCACTATCTGTAGATGTTTCTGGATTTTGTAATTGTCCTCCATTAATATGTATGTTTGTGATGGAATAAAGGAAGATTTGATAACTTAGTCTCTTATGAGAATGATTCTAGTGTTTCATTGCTAATCTTGCATCTGGGACTCGTTATGGGCAGAACTCATTCTATGTCCATTGCTGCCTGCTCTTGAGCTTGCTTTTGGCTCTAGTACACCTCCAGGCTCTATGCCTTACATTTGCTGCCTGTAACCTGGGAAAACTCTTTAATTTCTTTGAACTTTGGTTCCCGCATCTGTAGAATGAAAATACTAATAGATAATGATAGAACCACTTCAATTGGATTGTCGTGTCTGGCATATTAGCTACTATTATTATTAGAACCTTGAGTTTTCCACCAAACTCATTTCCCACCCCATAGTTAGAAAAGCTCCACAGTGGCCATTCTCTGGTCTCTTTTCAGAGTCCATGGTTAACAAGGTGTATGGGGCTCTTGTCCACTCTCTGTGCTCTCTGTCTTATGACATAGAGACCCCCATTAGCTGCTTCATCAGAGAGTTAATAATCAATGCTATAAACTTTCTTGCATAACAGGTTTCAGGCTCTTTATATATATTAGCCCATATAATTCTTCTGGAAGATAGCTTTTATAATCTATTTTATAGCTAAAACCCCAAATCAAATATATGTATATATATATGAAAAAAGCAAAACAAGAACAAAAACCAGAGGCTCTGAGTGATTACATAGCTAGTCTCAAGTTACACATCCAGGAAGGATCCCAATCAGGATTCTAATTCAGGCTTCCAATTTTATGCAATTCTTCAAATAGTGAAACTTTTCAATATTTAATCTTTTGGGTACTTGGACCTTTGTCTTAAGATTAAAAAAAAATTTAAATATTTAAAACATACATTGCCATTTATGTTCTCTCTCATTTTTTTTTTTAAAAGATGACCGGTAAGGGGATCTCAACCCTTGGGTTGGTGTTGTTAACACCACGCTCAGCCAGTGAGCCAACCAGCTATCCCTATATAGGATCTGAACCCATGGCCTTGGTGTTATCAGCACCGCACTCTCCCAAGTGAGCCACAGGCTGGCCCCTCATTTCAAACTTTGAAGCCAAGGCGCAAGTTTGGTAAATATACCTTGACTTCTTTCCCATCATTGCGACAGCTTATTTCTTCTATCCATTTCAAACTTTGAAGCCAAGGTGCAAGTTTGGTAAATATACCTTGACTTCTTTCCCATCATTGCGACAGCTTATTTCTTCTATCTGGCATTCTTTAAGGACTTGCTATGCTTTCTATTAATCTCTGAAAAGCCTGGAAAGATTAGCATCTCCTAACCACTTTTCCCTTCTTGGAAACATTTGTGGCAGTCAGGTCTTTCTCCACTTTTGGAGATCAAAATAAAAGTACTTACAGAATAGAATGCTTGAAAGCTTATCCAACTTTGTTTAACCTTGGTAACATTTTTGCTTGCTTTATTGCCAGTTTGGTATAGAAATTTCAACTAAAATAAGTTGCCAGATGTAAGAGATACAGTAATTGCTGAAAAGGTGAAAACTTGGAGGCTTCTGAATATGTACTAAGGTTTCTATCCAGCTTTGCATTGTCAGGAAATGTCTAAGACATTTAAGTCCTCTTTTTCTTCAGTTTCCTTACCCACTACCCCATTCTTTAGATTTCAGATGTTTACAGTTTTCATACTAAGCTCTAGTGTCAAAAAAAAAAAAAAAGAATCACCAGATGAACACACTCATGCTCCTTTAGAAGTCCCAAAATCATGAAATCCTTTTTTAGAGTGTGCCCAGAGTGATATAACAGTGAAATTTACAAGCCAGTGTTGTTGAATTATGACCAAGGTCATGGAAAACACATTTCTTTTTCTAGTGGTTGCATGATTATCAGACCCCTGATGATAAATCTGCACCCACTGAAAATGTAGTTAACTTACCTTGGTGATTTGATTTATTAGCCTTGCACTGGACAAGGTTGCCTATTTGTTAGTGCTTGTTTTATATCTGAATAGCTTGGAAGCATATAAATTTGAGGCATGGTTTAAAGTTGGTTTGAGTATCTCATATTTCATAGAAAGCATCCGATCAGAGAACTTTGGTTTCTGATATTTCTATTAAGACACTATTTAGTTTTTAATATAGAAAGGATATCTAATTTTCATTTTAGAGCATATCTCTTCGTGATTGGGATTGAGGTTTCAAAGGATTATCAGAACTATAATAAAAACATGAAAATTACAGTTGAACCATCAGCTTCATTTTGGGGAGTCAAAGTTAAATGGTTTAAAAGAGGATATTGAAGTACCAATGATTGATAAAATGTATTCTGTTTAGCTTCTCTTTGAGCTTTTGTTCAAAATAGACATATGACCTTGAGGTTTTTTGTTAAAATTATTCTTAATTTTAATTGTACAGAGATTTCTCTCAGCATTGGTCTGGAATGGCATAAAGAAGATTCTTGAAGATTCAGGATGTGATTAGAATGAGAACTTAATGAATATGGGCTTTAAGGGCTAAAAGGTAGAATAAATTCCAGGGTTAAATTGACCATCGAAACAGTTATGTGTCAGCCTGAGTTCTCCTTTCTCTTCCCTTATTGCAACTTGAGGCATAGCACTTTAATAGTATCATTTGGGTGTTAGTTCTCAGCAGAATTTCTCAGCCTTCACAGTATTGTCATGTTGGGCCACATAATTCTTTGTTGTTGGGGACTGGCCTATGCATTGTAAGGTGTTTAGAATTATCCCTGGCCTCTACTCACTATATGCCAGCAGGACTACCTCCATTTGTGACAACCAAAAATTTCTCCAAGTACTGCCAAATGTTCCCTAGAGGTGGGGGAGAAAATCACCCCCGATTGAGGATCATTGCCTTATAGTGATGACGCAAGAAAGAGAGAAGAGGGACCAATAACAAGTGTCCATATTAAAGATATTAAAGTGTGTATTAAAATAAGATACAAATCAGTCCATTTGCCACCAAAACCAGTCAAGCTGAGCTAACTCATAAGTTTAAACCAGTTAGAGAAGGCTGCAATGTTATTTAAATTACCTAGATCTGGCACTGTGCAGCATTTGATAGTTTTGCGTTTGATGTTGTATTTGAATACAGCATTGAGAATGATCAAGTTTTTAAATGTAATTTATTACATGACATTTAAAAGTACAGCAGTTTTAATCATCCATGGACAACTGTGATTTTATAAGGTTATATGAGGTTAAATATTTTAAGAAATGATAAAAAAAAAGGAATGCTCATTCTTTAGACAACTTTTATTGGTTCTTTTAAATCTCACATGTTAAAAGTAGATTCTTGGTGCGGGCGCCCAGCGCCACCTGAGTGCCTTGGGGCTCTGCGCTCGCAGCTCACCATGCTCCGCACCGTTTGCAGCTTGCTTGCAGACAGCAGATCCAGGGACTTCTCAGTCTCCTTTATAATGTGGTGGATCAGGACCAGTCTTGGAGCAGCTCCTGTGTGAAGGACGTGAAGCAGGCCTGCAAGAGTGAAAGAATAGGTGCATTGAAGAAGATGGCGACAGGTCTAGAGCGGCCGTGACAGGAGACAGCACCATCCTGTGAGCTGTGTGCTGTGATACCAGAGTACTGATTGCATTTCCAAGAGCAACAAAAGGCGAATAATTCTTTCAACAACGATCCTACATCAACAAACAAGCGGCAGCAGGTTCGAGGTTATGGGGCCGACACAGAGGAGGACTCCTGAGAGCGCCCAAGCCAGGCTGCAGGAACGAACGATCAGCCCAGACAACAAAGGCCAGGAAAGCCAGCAAAGGACTGT
>NW_007730860.1:59875-60983 GCF_000696425.1 Galeopterus variegatus | reverse complement strand
ATAATAATCATATACAGTGTATATTGACAAAATAAAAATTTAACGGAAAAAAAAAGAAAATTCCAGAAAAAAAGAAAAATAAAAGTAGATTCTTTCTTCTATGAGGCATTTTACTCTTCTGTGGTCAGGTTTGTTGTTCTTTACAAAGTAGCTTAGCTGTACCTATGCTCTGTCTGGAATAGACAAGCTCACCTTGATATAGGCAGCGAGACAGTAAGAGCCAATCATCATTTAGTACATCACAAAGAAATATTCTGATTCTAGAATTCTTTTGGTTCCCAATGAAGACAGGAATATAGGAGAAGTAAGAAGTGATCACAAGGTTGGCAAGATCTAGAAAACTATTTGAATTATTCATTACTTATTTGGAGTTGGTCTTAAAAATTAAAAACAATGTAAAGTTGAATAATTAAAGATTAAAAATGAATAAAAGAAGAATATAGGGTTTAGATACTATCAAGCAACTGATATTATTATGATTTTAGGGCAGTATATCATCTGTTTATAGTTCTGTTGGTGCTAAGGCAAAAAGACAAGTAACTAAGTGGTATCAATTGGCTTAAATAGTATTCATTATCTGTTTTAAAAAAAAGCTTTCAAAACTTTCTGAAGGGCATTTTTTTCTTGTGCAATTTGCCCAAAGAAATAAATTTTCTTAGGATTTAACAAAATTATGTTTATAAGTTTTTTGCTTAGAAATGTTAAGATACATGTCGACAATGTTTTCTATTTTACAAGACATGAGAATGTTGTCAATTAGCACTAAGGGTTCTGTGCCTTGTAGGAAGGAAGGCAAATGATCTCAGAATGAAAAATTTTAAGGTGGGGGTTGCTAATATGCCACATTGTCTATATGAAATAATTATGGTTCCTTAATTTTGAGTAGCATTGCATTGTCATGTACCCTCAGTTATAAACTATGCCTCCGTATAGCTTTGTGAATTGATTTCCTCATTTGGGCTACTTAAAATTTTCCTTTTAAAAGTTGAAGGATTTTGCTACATTAAATGCATTTAGTGTTAATGCTGAAATGTTATGGCTTTTGTAAACAGAGACTAATGCTTCTTTGAGAGGCCTCTTACAAAGAGAAAATAAAATCACACCATTT
>NW_007730860.1:44660-55828 GCF_000696425.1 Galeopterus variegatus | reverse complement strand
ATTTTAATTATCAGTGTTATTCCAAAATGTTTAGATGAAACAGCAAAATTTTAAGAGGGTATTCTGTAAATATTGTTTGAGGAACAGGGGTTTTTACTATCACATGTGGTGTGTGTGTGTGTGTGTGTGTGTGTGTGTGTGTGTGTGTGTGTGTGTGTGTGAGATCTAGAAGGTAGAATGAATGAGATGAGAGGATGAAATTTAGTATGAAGTTGAATTAAGTATGAACAAATTGAATTCTCATTTAGATCTTTGCAATATGGAGTTACATCACATATTTCTGGTGCTCATTCCCATCCTCCAATTAAAAGTTAAAAAACATGTAACTAATCTAAAAAGAGTGTCTGTAGGGTCACTTCCACATGATAAAGGATTTGCCCTTTGTCATAGTGATATTTGGTTTTTAAGGATGGCCGTTGGGAATTTGGATCCAAATAAAAGAAGCATTTGTATTTCTCAGTCCACCCGGAGGAGTAGTAAACCATACTTTGACTTTTGAAGTCTGTTTCAAAGTCAAATACCTTCCTTTGAGAGTACTTTGCTGCTCACTTATAAAACTGGAAAAGGGCATTTCAGTCAATGCTTTATTCTCCTAGTTAGGAATGGAGGCTGAGTACGTGGCCACCAACAGGGATAATTTATGGTACCCTCAGAAGACCCTTCTATCCAAACATATATCTGAATGAAGCCTATATATTTCTCTTTCCTTTTTTGAGCTGTTTGAAATTCTGCCTATTACAGATTCACTTAGATTACAGTGTCCTCTTTTAAAAGAAAAATACCCCAGGGAGGGTTAAGTAGTCTATTAATCAATCAATCACAATCTAGTGTGTCTTAGTGTAATAAAATTGCTTTCCTTTGGTTATGGAAGTTTTGAAGGGGATCAGGAAGAGAGAAAAAGGGAGTAATGTCGTCCCTGGGGTTCTTCAGTGTGAGGCAAGCCTGAGCAGAGAGCACTAAAATGGGCTTACTTTTGACGTCCAAAGGGCAGTGTGGGGGCACTGGATGCCCAGGACTGGGGAAAAGGGGAGACAGGAACTAGAAGAGGAGTGAAGAGAAGTGGGGAAAAAATAAACTTGCAACTTTGAAATATTGTGGCCAGTTTTTTCTCTATCATAAAAGCCTTTAAGTCAATCTTGATGAGTACTATAGTGAAATGGTTTTGTATTTCTTTTTGGAATTTGTATTATGTTTTGTTTAGTGTGTATCTTCACATGTCTTGGGAAAGAGAATATAGACAAGCTGTATTAGAATGATGGCATAAACACATACAGTGCTACTATATTTATTCATTTGGCCATGGATAAGTAATCAGGGTTATGAGATTATAGTTAGCAAGGAGATCTCAGAATTATTCAGTAAAACAATTCTGAAACTCTGTTGATTGACATCATTAGATCTCTTTCAGAGATATGTTTTTTTCTTTGTGATTTTGCTACATGGCAGGGATAATGCAATGCAGTTGTGTCCTTGGTATGCTTGAAAAATATTTTAGCTTAGCAGATTTTTTTTTAAAAAGCTTTCTCTAAATTGTAAAGCCTTTGAAATATAATCTACTTATTTTGGGAATTGTTAGCATTGTTCTTCTTATAGAACAGCATACATAAGTAAAAAAGCAAGCTAATTTATATTCTTGGTTAATCACACCAATGCTATACCAGAGTCCAAGCACCCACCTATCACTTTGAGTGTTTATCTTAATTGCAGATATATTACCTAGGGGGAAAGAAATGATTGGATTCACACAAGGTTGGCAAAATCAAATCTGGAGGGCCATATGCTAGGGTGACCATATAATTTTATCCTTCAATCCAAATCCAGGCAGTTTTGAGGTGAAAAGTATGTTCAAAATAATTAAAATTATATGTTTTAAAACTATTTATGTATTTATCTATATTGGTTTTATCATTCTGATATGGGGACTCCAAAATTCTAATACTTATAGGGAGGAAAAGGTTAGCAGCTGGTCTGTAACATACACAGGAGATGATAGAGATAGAGATAGAGATAGAGATAGAGATAGAAATGGGGAGGTGGGGGAGGGGAGAGAGAGAACAAACATGCTAATCAGACACTAGGTATTTTACTAGGGAAAAGAGATAGTTGAGAATTCTTATCTGTGAAATAGTTTTAGCAGAAAAAATCTGATCTATCTGGGTTGTTTCATGGTAAACAACTATAGAATTGAAATATTTCCGGAACTTGTCCCGCTGGAAAATGTCAATGTCAGTTATGTGATTATCAGACTATTAAATGGAGATGTTTTATGGTCAATATAGCTGCCTGTTTGTAAGTGATGGCTCTCCTGCATTGCTTAGACATTACATGTATTAGACCTGGACCAGAATACATCCTAATGCTACAAGGAAGAATGAGGGAGTTGTGCTGGTGTTCTCAGACATCTTCAGGCTTTACCTGTGTGTCAAGATTACTTTAATTTTTGAAATTAGTGAAGTACGATACTGGGTAAGGTTCTCTGATTTCATTGAATTTATTGGCAATTCAATTCTTTTCTGGTCTTGACCTATAAAATAGTTCTATTCAAAAACCGTTTTTTTTTTCCTTTTTGTCTTTTTTCGTGACCGGTAACGGGATCGCAACCCTCGGTGTCGCACCCGTACCGCGACCGGCAACAGGATCGCAACCCTCGGTGTTGCGCCCACACTGCGCTCAACCAGTGAGCGGACCGGTCTCTATATGGGATCTGAACCCTCGGCAGGAGCGCCACCGCACTCCCAAGCGCCGCACTCTACTGAGTGCGCCACCGGGCCGGCCCCTCAAAAACCGTTTACAAAAATAAAAATTTTGAAACAATTAAAAGAAATATTTCGATACGTTAAAGCTAAACAAACACATACAAAATAAACCACTTGGTTTTCTGACTGTCAAAAAATGACTGTATAAGTGCTATAATTATTTTCAGTAAGTGTTCATGTACTGTAAGAACTTTTTTAGCCTATCTGCTTTTATTACAGTGACAGTAGTATTTATTCATGTGAAAATTTTATTTTTCAACATGGTCTTTTTATTTTTAGTTTTTTGATAAAATTGAACTTGCTGACACTGTCAATGATTCTTCTCTAAGACTATGCTATTTTTAACTAAGAAAGCACTCTCTATAGGTGCTGAGGTGCCTGGTCAACTTAGGACAAATGTTGCTAAATGAAGGATATTCTCAGCTCTTATTTTTAAAAAAATATTAAAATTTGTAAATATTTCAGCCCAAACATTTTCAAAGGTGCTTGCTACCTTTTTACATCCATTTAGAATAAGTTTCTTCAACAAACATTCTTACAACTCATCAAATTGTTTTTTTATTATTCCTGCCAATATTTCACAGTATAGATGCTGCAGTCATAGCCTTCTAGATTTCATTACATTTTGATAGAGAATATATATACTCTTAAAAATAAGAGCTCCATCAAGATTCTTCTTCCAAATTGAGAAATGTGAGGCACAAATATAGATTTTCAAAATTAAATTTTGTATATTTTTTAAGCTCTCATCATTTAATTTTTCATCTCCTTTGCTTTTGTAGATATACTTGTACAAGTTTTTCTGTTTGCAATCTTTGTTTTCAAAAATTGCAATTCTGTAAAAGCTTCAAGGACTTAAGATTTTTAGATCCTCTATTCTCTGATAGCTTTGATTGAAAATTACCAATGAATATTCATAAAATGTAACCAAAAATTTAAGGAACTTATGAAAGTTTATTACCATTATAGAACAAAGATTGATTTATAAAATGATCGATTGATTGATTCCTAGTTGTTCAAAGACAAACATTTTTCAAAATCTGATTAGGCAGCAAAGAAATAAAATACATATTGCCATGCTAAAGGATTTAAAAAAATTAACATCAGCTTTTCACAAAAATTCTTCTAGATTAGTATCTTTAATGTTACTATATACATATTTTATTTTTCATATTTTGACAATTAAAGTTTCTGTTTCATTTGACAGAATATCACTGCTTGTTTGGATATAAAAATATATTATATGTGCACCACCATCAACTCCAGGTACTTTTCTCCAAGCTTTCTTAATTTATCAAAGGTCACTCTTTTTATCTTGTCACTGTGCTCTACCGAAGAAATTTATATTAGCATCACAAAACAACTTAATCTTCAACAATGAAATTTTCAAGTGATGTTACATGCACAGTCACAATAATGTCAGATGTTTCTTCTTTGACAGACTGAACGTCCAGAAGCTTTAATTTCAGTCTATGAATTAGATGAAAAACAAAATCAAATCATTATTGGAATTAACTGTTTTATTTTTTTCATTGAAGGCAACTGATGACAGTGATATATAATTGGAATCATTTAACCATTTGCAAATTCTTGTTATGCTAATAGAGCCACCTCAGTTTTTATTTGTGTAATGAGAAAGTTTAGAATTAAAAATGGACAAAATTATTTTTTAAATGTCATTTAATCTAAATGAAAAGTCATGCTTCACAGAGTGACACATAAAAGTACCTTCTGCAGCTACATGTTAAATCTTAAAATAACTAACTTTTAAAACAGAGCTGATACTTCAGCAGATTTGTGCCTTCTGGTTTCATGTGGTTAAAAATGGCCATCCCCGAGGATGGCAAATGTCAAAAAACATTTTGTGTCAGTTACATATTTATTATCAGTTTTCTAGAGAAAAAATTCATTGCTTAATTTTTAGTGTAACTTGACTTTTCTTGAACTAATTGCTCCATAAACTTTTTTTTCAAAACAAACAGAAAAGCATTACCCAAAAATAAGATGAATGAATCACTGCAGGTATAAACCATACAATAAATGAAAAAAAAAAAAAACCAAACTACATAGCAAGAATGTTCAGACTACTTACTATTGCTCAAGAACAGATTTTAATTTCTTACACATATCCATGTAAATCTAGCCTATAATTTCTCATATTTCCAACTGCCTGTGACTGGTGGCCTGGCAGCTTTATGAATCATACAAACCACAGCACCCTTTACTGGCTGTTCCTCTAAATGGCCAACAGGGCGGCAGTGTGGATACTTCTCCCATCCTCATTCAAGAATAGAGACAGTTACATGTTCCCCACAGCTTGCATCCTAGTGCATTTTATTTCATCAGCAAGTTCCCTAGATGTTATCCTTGAACTGGAGGTGCTAGTCGTGCTCTATCCAGAAAGGGCTAGTGGAAAAGAGGTAAATGATCACTAATTATCTTTCTAATGTAACCATGTGTTAAAGTGAGAAATCTGACCACTGTATAAGTGTTTCTCTCACATATTACCAGACAAGACCATAATGGAATTTAGAATTAAAAAGTGGAGGTCTACCAAACCTATCCGAGATAATTTTAATGCAAGTACTAGTAACAATACTTCTTTTTGAAAAATGAAAAAAAAAATCCAGAACAAATATTAAACTAGACAAAACTTCCAGTTTCTCGTCTGACATGTAAAGAGCTTCGAAGTCATCACTCCTGTCTTCACAACAAGAAAAAACCTGGGGGGAAAAAAGGAAAGAAAAAAGTTGACAAACTGAAAGCCAACAACTCTTCTTAGACATTTCAGAAATTGAGGCAACAGGTCAAACGGTTACCCTGAAATCTGGAGAGAAAGGTGAAATAAGAGAGAATCACAGCTTATTGGGAGTTGAAGCTACTGCTGGAGCCTGGAAGAAAAACTTAAAGGGTAATTGACTAATTACTGGAGACCGAATGTGGACTAGCTTGAGAAAATTCCTGGGGTACTAGCCTAAGGTGGGCCCCATACTTTCATGAGTTTTACCTCCAGGAGTTCTACCAGGTTCTCATGGTGCAGATTAGAGAAGAATCCCCTTGTGCTTCGAGCAGGGTGAGGGAGAAAGTAACCTTGAAATAAGACCAGAGTGTTCTGTTCTCCTTAACAATGGCCTGCCCTCAAGGGAAAGTGTTTTATTGGAACCTAATTTATTTGGGTTTTACCACAGCCTTACCAGCTTGGAGAAAGGGAAATACCCAACTTCAGCCCCCTGTAGCCTTCCATGTAGGGGAAGGGAATTATCTAGTGCCCCCCTAGCCTTCCCATATCACCTAAGGGGAGGAGGGAGAAGCTGAGAAGCACTTGTGAAGGTCACAGCCAGGGGCACAGGCTCACTAAAAGAATGAGACCTACTGAAAGAATTACAGAACATTCCTCTCTTCCCTCATCTTACTACCACATCAATAGGGCTCTTATATAATAACAGGAAATTACAGCTGAAAGAACTGCACATCTCAGACCCTACTTAAGAATGTGTCTTAAGAGACAGCTGAGGAGACAGACAGCTGAGGAGACAAGAGCAGTAGAGGAAACATTAGCTCTTGCACCTACAGCTACCTAAAACAGTAAACACAGACAGACTCCCTAGCCAGATAAACATAAAACCATACAGTAAAGTCCAATTTACCTTAGTTCCTTTTACCAGATACATCATGTTCAGCTTTCAATAACAACAAAAAATGCAAGCCATGCTAAAAGGCAAAAATATAGTCTGGAGACAGAACAAGCATCAGAATCAGACTCAGACATGGCTGAGATTTTGGAATTATCAGATTGGGAATCAAAGGAAATCTTAGAAATGAATGCCTTTTACGTGCTCATCAGTAGACTGAACGTGAGCTTGAAGAAATGTCAACATAAACTTCCCAAATTTCTCTTAAAGTGAAAAAATGAACGATTAAAAAAGGAACAGGATATTCAAAATCTGTGGAACAATTACAAAGTGTGTAATATATATATATATATATATAATGGAAATATTAAATGGCCCATTAAATGATACATGAAATGGGAATTCACCCTACTAATGGCACATACATGACATGGAAGGGAAATAGACAAAATCAAGGTTGTTGANAGCCAGGGGCACAGGCTCACTAAAAGAATGAGACCTACTGAAAGAATTACAGAACATTCCTCTCTTCCCTCATCTTACTACCACATCAATAGGGCTCTTATATAATAACAGGAAATTACAGATGAAAGAACTGCACATCTCAGACCCTACTTAAGAATGTGTCTTAAGAGACAGCTGAGGAGACAGCTGAGGAGACAAGAGCAGTAGAGGAAACATTAGCTCTTGCACCTACAGCTACCTAAAACAGTAAACACAGACAGACTCCCTAGCCAGATAAACATAAAACCATACAGTAAAGTCCAATTTACCTTAGTTCCTTTTACCAGATACATCATGTTCAGCTTTCAATAACAACAAAAAATGCAAGCCATGCTAAAAGGCAAAAATATAGTCTGGAGACAGAACAAGCATCAGAATCAGACTCAGACATGGCTGAGATTTTGGAATTATCAGATTGGGAATCAAAGGAAATCAAAAGAAATGAATGCCTTTTACGTGCTCATCAGTAGACTGAACGTGAGCTTGAAGAAATGTCAACATAAACTTCCCAAACTTCTCTTAAAGTGAAAAAATGAACGATTAAAAAAGGAGCAGGATATTCAAAATCTGTGGAACAATTACAAAGTGTGTAATATATATATATGTAATGGAAATATTAAATGGCCCATTAAATGATACATGAAATGGGAATTCACCCTACTAATGGCACATACATGACATGGAAGGGAAATAGACAAAATCAAGGTTGTTGAAGGCTCTGATTAATTTTTCTAAATCACAATCCATGTTTCAGAAAGCTTTAATGACTTTCCACATGAAACGTCCAAGAGTATGGGCTCTAGAACCAGAATGCCTGGGCTCATACCCCAGCTCTATAGCTTACTAGCAAATGAACCTTGGGCAAGATACTTAATCTCTCTGGGCCTCAGTTACCCTATCTATAAAATGGGGCTAATCATAGAATCTATCTCCTAAAGTTGATATAATGAGCAAATAAGGTGATACATATTAAATTCTTAGAATTGTTCCTGGCCAGTAGGAAGTGCTCCAAACATTAGAAAGTGTTGGCTGTAGTTGTTACTGTCATTGTTGCTGTCTGTAGCACAGCATTTCCCCAAGCATGTTCCACGGAACACTAGGTCCTAGGGATGTTAATAATTACCAGAAACGTGTTCCATAATCAAACAACTTCTGAAAAATACAAGACTACATAAAATTAAACTGGTTTCTCTACTATATAACCTCTAAAATGTTATAAATTTTTAAGAGGGGGCCATAATATTAAGCATTTCTAAAAATCATTTGACCATAGAACCCTTTATTTAAAACTCATCCCAGGGGACTAGTTTTGCATAGAACATACTTTGGAAAACATGGCTTTACGTGATCACATCCACACTCCTCAGCTGCCATTCAAAGTCCTCTACAATTTGGCCTGATTTAATTTACCAAACCATATAAGCTACACTTCTCTTTTATAATAAATATTTTACTATAAATAGATTGATCTTTTCACTAATTATCAGTATATTCTGTTTATTCCTCATAAGGTGCATTTGTTCATTTCTTACCTGGAATGTTACTAATTTGTTCTTTATCTATGCTCACTTTAAAGTTTATCATTTTTATTGACCTCCCCAAGTTCACCACTCATTTCTTCTGCAGTGTGCAATCTTAAGTCCATACAGAGATCTTAAAAAATTTTAGATATTATATTTTTAGTTCTAAAATTTTCCTTTAGTTCTTTTTTAGAGATTCCATTTATCTTCTGAGTACCCTCTCTTTTCAATCATTGTGTCCTTTACTGTAAATTCTTTAATGTAATTATAATAGATTTCTTAAAATCCTTGTCTCCTAATTCCAATAATTGGGTCATCTCTGGTCTTCTTCGATTTAACTTATATTCCCTTGATTATGAGTTTCCTGCCTTACCTCAGGTCTTATAGTTTAAAATATATATATGTTCTGGATGTCGTTTACTAGAAAACAAAGACTGAAATATTTATATCGCCATCTATCTTAACTTTTAAATTCGCTCTCTTTTTCTTTTTGTTCTTTGGATTTTTTGACTTTATTTTATATCTCTTTCATTGAATTTTAATTTTAGTAACTATATTTTAAATNTTTTTGACTTTATTTTATATCTCTTTCATTGAATTTTAATTTTAGTAACTATATTTTAAATTTTCCTTAAGCTCTGCTCTCTAATTATTCCCCTCCCCCCAACTGTAACTCTGTTTTTGTTATACAGATGCAATATTTCTTGGAATTTCTCTTGAGCTATTGATTTTCCTTAAATGTCTGGTGATCCTTGGTTATTCAATCTTATTTGTTAATGGGGAAGGTTAAGTGACATATTTTCCCGGCATAACTTTTCTTTGCCATTATATACCTCTATTTCACCCAAATATGAGATTTGAATACAAACTATGGGTACTTGGGTGGACATGTTGGCTGGCAAATAGGCCTGAGTTTAATATGTGCTCTGTGTAATAGGCAGATAGACTGGTATTTTTCTTTGGAGTGTAGCCCTTCCTGGAAAAATCATTCAAATTCTTTAGAGATGAGCTATTTTCAGCCTGTGTCATATGGCGTTTCTGCCAGTTGTCTGAAAGTGAAAGTGTGGGAGGGACTTACCCAGCTGTTCAGTAGTCAGTCCTTTAATGAAATAGCCTCACGATTGCCCTACACCCTACTACTGCCCCACCTCCAGCTTGTGCTGTTAAAGACAATCTGGATTCTCTCCCGGGCAGAATAGACCCACCTTCTGTGCAGCCGTCATCTGCCACACCACAAACTTTGTCTTTTCCACTGCTAGGGTATTCCCAGCTGTATCGTCTCTTCTCTAAACCCATTAAACATTGTAGAACACTGACGCTTTTCTGGCTACTCTCCTTTCCTATTTCATTCACTTTTTGTTATTATATTCTATTTCCACATTTTTAGATTCATTTCAGTGTGATTTGGGAGAGAGAAAGGTAAATGTGCTCAGTCTGCTATCCTGCCTTAGCATGCATTTAAAATGTTATCTTGTTAATTAAATTTTCATACTTTTGCCTTTTTTTTTTAAATTAGGAGCATCGAAAACAGGTTGAAGGATCTTTGTTTTTCTTTTTTTCCTCTTTATCCATTATCGATTCTATCATAAACGGAACATTGGGCAGACCCAGTAAATACTTGTTGAATGAGTAATTTTTAAAACCCACTAAAATAAAACATAACTGAAAGTATTACAACAGAATGTGTGAAAACTTTGTTGTGGCAAATGTGTGTTCTGGCAAAAGTAGAAAAACTAAAAACAAACTCATAACATCCATATTTAAAACAATATCTGCTTGAAATGAATTTTGCTTAAAGCAATCTTTGGTTTTGCCTGAATTTATAGTTATGAAGCAGGAAAGGAGAGAGGAGTGGGTTAGAAGCTGGTAAAATTAGAGGAGAGAGTCTCTAGGAGGAGCAAAAGAAAAGAACTGACAAATGGGGGGAGGGAAGGGAGGAAGTGGTGCTGAAAGTTAAGAGTAAAAATAGAAAATACCTCATCTTCGGCCTCCTGCTTACTTAGGCATGGAAGGAATTTTGAGGTGACTCTGACCCTGAGCACTTAGAATGTAAGATTACAACAGAAAAACAAATCTGAATTTCTTTAGAAGATCTTGGGTATAAATGCTGTGAATTCATTAGTTTTCCTCAGAAGGTAGCTGTCTACTTTCTAAACCCATGGAGTGTTTATGTGACCTAGCAAGGGGATGCAAATCTCTCTTAACACTTTTTAATTAGTCCGAAATTCCATCAAGGGATTTGTGCTGACCTTATAAATAATGAATGAGAAATCTAATTTTCCAAAGTCACAGGTGCCCAGTCAAGGATACAGACAATTTATGTATCTTTTCAGTATCCTGCATTCAGTCTACTGCATTTGAACATTGCTCCAGTGCTGAAATGCATAGGGCCCAGTGTAGAACCTGCTTTTGCATCATGGTTGAAAACTTCTGAAAGCCTTTGTTCACCTGAACATTTTGGAGACTAGTCAGGTGCATTTCTATCTGATTCACTAATTTTGCAGCATCACTTGTGTTTTCCACGACTTGGTTTGATTGTTTGCTTTCTAATCTCTGGAAATGATCTAGTAAAATGAAAACAATAAGCAGAGCAGTCAGTTGTGGCTTCTGTTTATAAACACATTGGGTACCAAAGAAGATAACTAAAGATGGCTTAAAGACAAAAGTAAAGATTACTTACATGTTAAATGTTTCTATTGTTTGAAAGTCACCTATGATGCATTTTAGGAACAATTGAACAGAAAATATTTTTAAAA
>NW_007730860.1:40691-43347 GCF_000696425.1 Galeopterus variegatus | reverse complement strand
GTGAAAGAAAGATGGAGAAAAGCAACAAAAGACAGTAATAAAATTTAGCCAATAATTAGTGTTACCCTCAAAAATGATTTATATGTAATGAAATGTGAAACATAAATGTCATCATTAATCTTTTCACTGGAATTTTTGGTTCCTGAATAAAATTATTTGCATTTTATATTGCTTTGTTTTTTAATTACTGAAGGGTGGATTATCTAAAATAACCATTGCACTTTCTAAAATGAGGTCAATATTTTAGAGAGTATTAAGGTGTGTAAATTTATAATATTTATCTTCATGTTAATATAGAGATGATAAATTTAAAAGATAAAGAGCTTTAAAATTGAGTGCCTGAGTTACTTACCTTAGGTCACCGGATTTTATTTCCATAAATTAGAGCTAGATTAGGTATCTATTAAATTGATACCAGAGGGAAGTGAATGTGCACATGGGTGTATGTTTTGCTCAGTATGTGGCCTGACCCCTGGGTTATCTCAGAGTAGAATTTATAATTATGAAACAGTGCTGTTTCACTGTCACTTTTGATAATATATTAAGATTTCAGTTTATGTTCTAGGGAGAATTTCATCCTCAATTATGCAAACATCCTCCCGTTAGTGTTTAATTTATCCCTTAATTTATGGACCAGACCAGAGTCCAAAGGCCTGAGAACCAGGAGCTCTGATGTCTGAGGGCGGGAAAATAGGGATGTCCCAGTAAAAGAACAGAGAGTACATTCACCATTCCTCTGACTCGTTATTCTGCTTGGACTCTCAATGAACTGGATGATGCCCGCCAACATTGGTGAGGGTGGATCTTCTTTACTCAGTCTACTTATTCAAATGCTAATCTCTTCCAGAAGCACCCTCACAGACACACCCAGAAATAATGTTCCAACAGTTATCTGGCCATCCCTTCGCCCGATCAAGTATATTTGAGGTGCTGATGGGCAGTGGGAAGGAAATGCACATTTACATTTGCCTGCTGTGTGCTTTTTTAAATCTCCACAATTCACCTGTGGTATGGTTAGGTTATTCTTATTATTACCATAAAAATAAAAAAACAAAGACTTAAGTGATTAGGTAACCAGCCCGCAGTTATATGGATAGTACATAAAATGTGGAGATGGGATTTCAAACCAGGTCTTTCTGACTCCGAAGACCTTGCTGTTAACAACTAACATATGCAAACCATGTGAAAAGCCAATGGATTTCTGGCAGTTATTACATGTAAATACTATGATGGTTCTGTAGATTCAGTGGTGAATAAAAATAGACATAGTTCCTCCTGTCAGTAAGTTTATTGTCTCATTGGAGAAGATTGATAGTTTTCAAATATTCATAATACTGAAAGTACAACTACAACTGCAATAAATGCTCTGAACAAAGAGAACACAGGTCTGTAGGCACCAGAAAGGTAAACCGAAGAAGCCCCAGCTGAGGTGGGACAGAAGAGCAGGAATTAACTGTTTGACAATGATGGAGGAGCATTCTAGAGGGAAGAGCAAGTGCAAAGATCCTGTGAAACGAGAAAACATGATGCTTTAGAGATAAAAATGTGGGGCAGTAGAGGTGAAGAGGAAATCAGAGAGAGCTGCAGTTTGTGGGGGTCATGGGGAGATGTGCAAGATGAAGCTGGGAAGGGTGTGTAATAGCCAAATCGTGAAGTCCTGGTGGGCCTTTTAATTTCTTTTTTCTCTTTGTACCAAGAACTATGGAAAACTATGAAGGGTTTAAATTAGGTTATGGCATGATTGGATCTGTGATTAAGAAGGGTGAGCATTTTTCAGAATATCATGCAGTTAAGCCTTTAGAGACCTCCAGAAATATGACAGACATTTCCATTATCAAATTTTGTTGAGTATATTTACAAAAAGCCCTAGCTGGGTTTCTGTGTCTTCTTTGTCTAGAACTTGCATGGAACATTTTGGTAAAGTTCTCAGATTTTCAGCTGAGATAATATGTGTGAATGTCCTTTGCAGAGCTGCAAAGTGCTGTATGTCAGGCTCTATTACAATCTGTAGCTTGGTATTCAGTATCAATCCAATGTTAATTAATTTGTTCCCACCCAACTTGATAGACAATAAATTTCTTCTTTCTGACATCTCAAATTCCCCTCTAGTAAAGAGAACAAAGTCTCTTCTTGGTAGTAGAACTGAACAAGCAGTGAAGGCCATAATCTGAATATTAAAAAGACATACTTGATGGTGTGGTTGAGGCCCAGGTCTAGAAAGCTGAAGGGAGGGATAAGTTACCAGAGGGAGTGATAGGTGAATACCAGAAACATACTGAAGGGAATAAGAGGCAGCCATGCATCCCTAGTGTTAGTCTAGGGTGCACCTGCACTAATGGTTTGATAATTTTTGTTCTTGATTTTACTCATAAACAAACCATTATTTAGTAATTTGTAGACAAATTCTATTATGGTACATAGAAAGAGGGCACAAACACAGTGTGTTGCCCCTGGCTGTTGTTTATGCTCCCTAGACCACTTGTAAAGGTGGTATTTAGGTCATAGGTATCAGGATGGATACTGGCAAGCCACTCTCTCCCAGTGGTCGAGGAAAGCATGGGACTAGAGGAGTGTGGAAGTAGACAATAGTTGTAACACGAGGGCAATGATGATGTCCATACTCATGGTTCCTGGCTTGATGTCTAGAAACTAACAG
>NW_007730860.1:39047-40346 GCF_000696425.1 Galeopterus variegatus | reverse complement strand
CACGAGGGCAATGATGATGTCCATACTCATGGTTCCTGGCTTGATGTCTAGAAACTAACAGGTGCCGAACAAATATTTATTGAGTGAATGAATGAAGTGAAGATGATTCAGGGGTTGGGATTATACAAATAAAAAAAAAAAAATGGAACTCAGGAACAAGGAAACCTTGTAACTGGAACACAAATAGGGTTTTTATTTTGAGAAATGGCAGCAAAAATCCAGTTATTAGGTCCAGGGAACAAAGTTGACAAAGGGCCAACAGTAAGGCTGATTCAATACAAATTCACTGATCTGGGGGTCTTTAAATTCTTCAGGATTGCAAGTCTTCATGCAGGATTGAATTTGTAATTGGATGATACAAGGTCCCAGGTTTAAGGGTTAGAAAAATAAAGGAATGAGTCATTACAGTAGGTGATCTCTCTAAACTGATTTTCTAGCTGGATCAGCAAAAGTGTGTTTTGTTTGTCTTTGTTTTCTCATGGTTCTGTTTTGGTTTTGGACTGTATTAGATACTTTTATCTCTGCTATGAACTCTATTCATTGTGTACAGAAAGGAGTACAAATCTAAACAATTTTTAAAAATGTTTTATTTGCACCTCCTTCAGTTAATGGTGTGTAACACAGAATATTTTGGTTAGAAACCTGGTCTCTTTCTTCTGATAGGTTTTATCAGATGGAAACATGGTAGTTCTGACAGAAACTATGTGTATTTTAGAGCATGAGATCAAGCGAGCCCAAAAGGAAAGGAAATTAGTATCACAGTGTTTTTGTAAAGTCTGCAGCATGTATTGTGGCTACTATCCTTGCATAGTGAAAATCCAAGTTTCTGGTATAGATATTAACTCTGACCCCGGCAAGTCATCTTGCATCTAATATTAATGTTTGTTGAATGCTTCATCAATTGCAAAGTATTTTCCATTATCTAAGTTATTTATTCTTATCAGAACCATGTGAAGTAGATGGTACTGTTCACATTTAATAGTAGAAGAAAATAAGGCTTAGGAAGGCAAGAAACATCTAATAGTCATGAAGAAGTTACCTGGAATTTGAACTCAAGTTATGTAAAATAATAAATCTTTTCAATATATCACCTGACCTCATTACAATGTGTGCCTTTGGTCATAAAAAAGAACTTGGCTATATAGATAGATTTTTGTGTGATACTCCAGGAAAAGAAATCCAAAATCATGCCCTGTGGGCTTATTTCATCACTGTAATAAACATTTATTGGTTTTGTCTGGTCAACATATACAAGTATTTCCTCTTAGTAATATTTCTCTGTTGTTCCTTAGAGAACTA
>NW_007730860.1:37839-38288 GCF_000696425.1 Galeopterus variegatus | reverse complement strand
CTTTTTAATTGCATGAGCCAATTCATTCCCCTTTTATTGAGCTCAAGGTTTACTTTATTCTCTGAAACTTGCTATAGAAAGCGATCTCTGGTAATACAGCTTTCTCTGTTTATGAAAGGCAAGCAATACAAAATTAGTAAGTGATGAATATTAAACAGTAACAGAATACAAAATAAAAACTGTGTCATCAAATGCCAAATTATCTTCTGAACGATTGAAATGACACTCTATAAGTACAGTTGGTCTGAGGTAACATAGTGATATAGGAATAGCTGGTACCACAAACCTTATTGTTTTGATGAGATATATCTTTTAAAAATCAGTGGCTCTTTTTTTTTTACAGTAGCATATTCTATTTTTTAGTTAAAAAGGCAATTTCCAATATTCGTATGTAGTTAAAATACGTGTCTGTTGAGCTGAATTCTTGACCTTTTCTGTG
The DNA here is from genome assembly GCF_000696425.1 of Galeopterus variegatus. Taxonomy (NCBI): domain Eukaryota; kingdom Metazoa; phylum Chordata; class Mammalia; order Dermoptera; family Cynocephalidae; genus Galeopterus; species Galeopterus variegatus. The sequence continues at coordinate 37,849 of NW_007730860.1, read as the reverse complement.
ATACATGATG
>NW_007730860.1:33995-37426 GCF_000696425.1 Galeopterus variegatus | reverse complement strand
AAATGACACTCTATAAGTACAGTTGGTCTGAGGTAACATAGTGATATAGGAATAGCTGGTATCACAAACCTTATTGTTTTGATGAGATATATCTTTTAAAAATCAGTGGCTCTTTTTTTTTACAGTAGCATATTCTATTTTTTAGTTAAAAAGGCAATTTCCAATATTCATATGTAGTTAAAATACGTGTCTGTTGAGCTGAATTCTTGACCTTTTCTGTGATACATGATGAAAAGTGATTTGAGCAGATATTTGCCTGAGAAGGATCAATTATCCAAAAGCCATGTATCATGACAGTACTGGCTAAGATGCCAATTGCCACAGCCAGCTCCTTAATGATGAAGAAATATGAATACTGACACAATGCCTCATCTCTATTTTAAAAAATAAATGTACTAAGTATGTAAACTCAGCTAAATATGTTGAGGACACATACCAGGTTGGAGCTGGTAGGAGTCCAGGGATAGTGTAGGATATTTTTCAGTGAACAATTTGGACTATAAAGATCCAAAGGCTTGATTTTGCTCTCTTCATTCCATTTCCAGCAGAAAAACTAGGTAGACAAAAAATATGGAGACATTGAAATAATCTGACTCTTTTCTTTTTTTTTTTTTTTCCTTTTTTTTTTTTTTACTGACCGGTAAAGGGATCGCAACCCTTGGTGTTGCGCCCGCACCACGCTCAGCCAGTGAGCGGGAACCGGNTCAAATCCCTACTCAGAAATAGCCTCTATCATTAAACCAATATTTTCTACATGGATATACATGTAAATGGATGGATAGACAGTTCAAGTGAGGGATAGATATATAGATAGAAATAATTTATTTACAATAGGATCATACTATATACCATTTGTGGCAGACTCTACGATGGTTTCCAATTATCACTGCCTCCTGGTATTCACACACCTACCAATGAAGCCATCTAGCCCAAGAGTTTTCTTTTTGGGAAGATTTAAAACTATCAATTCAACCTCTTTGATATAATGCCACTCATTTTTTCTCTTGAGTGAGCTTTGGTAGTTTGTGTTTTTCAAGAAATTTGCTCATCTCATCTAAATTGTTTAATTTATTGGCATAAAGTTATTGATGATATTTCCTTGTAATTCTTTTAATTTCTACAGAAACTTTAATAATGTCACCTCCCTCAATCCATGTTAGTAAATTGTGTCTATCTCTTTTTTTCTTGATCAATCTGACTAGAAGTTCATCAATTTTATTGATCTCAAAAAACAAGCTGTTGATTTCATTGGTTTTTCTCTATCATTTTTATTCAGTTCAAAATGTTTTATAATTTCTCTTTTGAATTTTTTTTCTTGACCCTTGAGTATTTAGAACAATGTTACTTAGTTTCCAAACATTTGGGAATTTTCCAGCTATAGTTCTGTTATTGCTTGCTAATTTAGTACTATTATTGTCAGGTAATTTAGTGCTATTATTGTCAGGAAACATACTTTAATTTGTATTCTTTTAAATTTATGGAATTTTATTTTATTTTCCCAAATGTTGTCTATCTCAATAATTGTTCTGAGTGCACTTGAATAGAGTGTGTATTTAGCTGTTGTTAATTGGAATGTATAGAATATTTACAGAAAATATCAATTAAACTAAGTTGGCAGATAGCATTGTTTGAGTGTTCTATATCTTTTTCTGATCTGCCAATTTGTTCTATTAATTACTAAGATATGTGAGTTGAAATCTTTGACTATAATTTTGGTTTTATTGATTCTCCTTCTAGTTCTATCAATTTTTGTTTAACGTATTTTCAAGCTCTGTTATTAGGTAAATGGGTGTTAAGAACTATTATGTTCTCTTGATAATTTGACCTCTTCATCAGTATGAAATGACTGTTTATCTCTAGTAATATTCTCTGCTATAAAGTCTACTTTGACATAAATATAAAAACTTCAACTTTATTTTGATTAGTGTTAGCATGGGATATCTTTCTGTTCTTTTTCTTTTAACTTATCTTTATATCTTTTATGGTTTTCTGTTAGGCAGCATATAGTCAATTATTGCTTTTTACCCACTAAGACAGACTCTGCCTTTAACCTGGTGGTATCTATACATTTGCATTTAATATCATTATTGATATGTTTGGGTTTAAACCATCTTGCTGTTCATTTTCTATTTTTTTCTATCTACTTTTGTTCTCTTTTTGTTTTGCTTCTCCTGTTTTTATTTTAAAATTTTATTTATTTTGACGTTTCAATGTATTTTTTATTCAGAAAATATTTATTTATGGTTTTATTTCATTCAAAATATTTTAACATATACTTGTACGTATTTGTAAGAATATATAGTATGTCGTCTTTGATTTCAGTTACACCTTATTTTATTAATAAGCATTTGATTTCTCCAACAACATTGTTTCCTCTAAAAATTATGTTAGAATTAGAAACTATCATTCCATAATTTTTCTTTTTATCTCTTAGCTTTGTCAAAGCAGTAACGGCTGCATAGAAAAAAACACATAGGAAAATCCTTTCCGACTTTGTGCAACCATTGTTATCTTATTTTTGCAATATTAATGACATTAATTGTACAATACATATTTAGGAAGTTGTCAATTAGGTTCAAGGGAAAAATGTACAGGCTCTTTGATTAGAAATGGGATAAAATTCCTTATGAAAACTAAATACTAACTTTTTTATCATAAATAAAAATGATTTAAAATGGCACACAGATTCACTTTAACCAGTGGTTCTTTATTCAGAAATCAGTTGTTCCTTTTATTTTTCATCTTTATAACATGTCTTGCATGTATCCTGCACAATTAAATATTACTAAAGAGAAGTAGCTACAGGGAAATTCTCTATATTTGTTCATCACTGACAAATTTCAATATATAATCAAAATTTTTTTGTAAAATCAATATCTCACTTGTATTCTGCCTACTTATAATTACGTTATTCTTATGAGATAACCAACTAAATTTTATAGGATAAAAATGTCTTGTTCGCTGAAAATCTAAACGTCACTATGCCTTGATCCTTCCCTTCTTTTTTATTCTTTTTTTAAATTTTATATTTTATTATTTTTTACATGAACAAACTATTTTATTTTCTAGGTTTATGTGCTAATATATTAATGAAATTATACAACATATGCACAAACAAAGTGTCTCTAAAGATTAAAACGTTTGCCCATAGGAAGGCAGGCAAGGGAAATGTCTTTGACAGCTGTTCCGCCTGCACTCAGGTGGGAGAGTATGGCATTTCCTTATTCTCAACTTCAATTTCATCCTGTTACATCCCTACAGTGCTGGACATTTTATTCTGAGACCTGATAATTTCTTGCTGATGTTAGTAACTTCTGAAATATCTTTAAGATAATGCAATTATGTTAAAAGTATAAAATAAAGCAATTAATTTTATTTTTTGTACATTTGTTACATGCTGGTACTTTTAAAAAAAATCTATCTTTGGAAAA
>NW_007730860.1:26855-33419 GCF_000696425.1 Galeopterus variegatus | reverse complement strand
AGCCAGTGAGTGGCCGGTCTGTATGTGGGATCCGAACCCTCGGCGGGAGTGCTGCCACACTCCCAAGGGGCGCACTGTAGCAGTGCGCCACCGGGCTGGCCCAATCTGACTCTTTTCTAATCAGCTGCACTTGTGATTACATTGAAAAATTTTCTTGGGGCAAATGCAATTGGTAAATTCTGATTTATTCAGATGAATGATAATATGACAGTGGGCATTTTCATTGGGTAATTAATTTAAATTTACTAGTCATTTAGAACTTTTAAAAAGAAGTCTAAATATAGCTTAGCAATTTAAGAGACATTTAAAAATGTCTATAGGATATGAATTTTAATATGGTACACCTGAGAATTTTTCACATATACTGAAATCAGCTTACTGATTTCCTTGTTTGAAAAGTGAAGCCAGAGGATAATCGTTCTTAAGAATGCAGTAAGGAATGTGATTTCTACTGCATCTACAGGAACATATTTAAGGAACAACTTGAAATTCTATTGATAGGTTTTGGAAAGCAGTTTTAAGTTATTTGGGTAATGTATGCAAAGCACTCTTGTAAAGAATATACAGTCTTAATGATACAGTAAAGGCTAATTTGATCACATTCTTCCTATATTTAATTGACTGCTTTTAGGATGTCTTTTTTCTTGTTCTTTGTAGCAATTCTATTTTGCAGGAAAAAAATACTTCCCCCTCTCTCAGGACAAATGTAATCTCACTTGCTTTTCTTTTTGAAGCTAGAATAGTATTTTATTTCATACCATCTCCAGTCCCTTACACAAGGACAAAAGCCCATTCTTTTCTTCTGTGGATTTTGGCCTCACGTTATTCTCTCCATGGATATTTTCTAATAATTAGATAGCTTTCTTTTGGGATCCCAGTTATTTTTGATTTAGGAGTAAAGTTGTAATAATTTTCCAATTCCTCTCATAGCTAAAGTGGGGTATAGATACCATTTATTTCAAAGCCCAATTTCTTCAATAAGTGTTTTAAGTCCTTTTCTCCACTGTCTCACCACTCACTCACTGCTTAACACCCTGTAATTCGGCTTCTCCATCTCCACTTTGTAGAAGCTGCACTGATCTTCCAATTACTAAACGAAATGGCCTTTCCTCAACTTTATTGCTTACCTACCTTGCTGCTGAACTAATCACTGCTGATCACAGATTCCTTCTTGAAATAGTTCATTGACTTTTATGACGTTACACTAACTTGGTTCTTTAATCTGTATTGTTTTCTAAAATAATAATGATTTTGTTATTCTTACAGTATGTTTTGTAAAAATGACACATGCCAATTCCATATAGTGTTCTTAAGAAGAAACCTGAAAATTACTTCAAATCCCTACTCAGAAATAGCCTCTATCATTAAACCAATATTTTCTACATGGATATACATGTAAATGGATGGATAGACAGTTCAAGTGAGGGATAGATATATAGATAGAAATAATTTATTTACAATAGGATCATACTATATACCATTTGTGGCAGACTCTACGATGGTTTCCAATTATCACTGCCTCCTGGTATTCACACACCTACCAATGAAGCCATCTAGCCCAAGAGTTTTCTTTTTGGGAAGATTTAAAACTATCAATTCAACCTCTTTGATATAATGCCACTCATTTTTTCTCTTGAGTGAGCTTTGGTAGTTTGTGTTTTTCAAGAAATTTGCTCATCTCATCTGGCCCAAGAATTTTCTTTTTGGGAAGATTTAAAACTATCAATTCAACCTCTTTGATATAATGCCACTCACTTATTTTTTCTCTTGAGTGAGCTTTGGTAGTTTGTGTTTTTCAAGAAATTTGCTCATCTCATCTAAATTGTTTAATTTATTGGCATAAAGTTATTGATGATATTTCCTTGTAATTCTTTTAATTTCTACAGAAACTTTAATAATGTCACCTCCCTCAATCCATGTTAGTAAATTGTGTCTATCTCTTTTTTTCTTGATCAATCTGACTAGAAGTTCATCAATTTTATTGATCTCAAAAAACAAGCTGTTGATTTCATTGGTTTTTCTCTATCATTTTTATTCAGTTCAAAATGTTTTATAATTTCTCTTTTGAATTTTTTTTCTTGACCCTTGAGTATTTAGAACAATGTTACTTAGTTTCCAAACATTTGGGAATTTTCCAGCTATAGTTCTGTTATTGCTTGCTAATTTAGTACTATTATTGTCAGGTAATTTAGTGCTATTATTGTCAGGAAACATACTTTAATTTGTATTCTTTTAAATTTATGGAATTTTATTTTATTTTCCCAAATGTTGTCTATCTCAATAATTGTTCTGAGTGCACTTGAATAGAGTGTGTATTTAGCTGTTGTTAATTGGAATGTATAGAATATTTACAGAAAATATCAATTAAACTAAGTTGGCAGATAGCATTGTTTGAGTGTTCTATATCTTTTTCTGATCTGCCAATTTGTTCTATTAATTACTAAGATATGTGAGTTGAAATCTTTGACTATAATTTTGGTTTTATTGATTCTCCTTCTAGTTCTATCAATTTTTGTTTAACGTATTTTCAAGCTCTGTTATTAGGTAAATGGGTGTTAAGAACTATTATGTTCTCTTGATAATTTGACCTCTTCATCAGTATGAAATGACTGTTTATCTCTAGTAATATTCTCTGCTATAAAGTCTACTTTGACATAAATATAAAAACTTCAACTTTATTTTGATTAGTGTTAGCATGGGATATCTTTCTGTTCTTTTTCTTTTAACTTATCTTTATATCTTTTATGGTTTTCTGTTAGGCAGCATATAGTCAATTATTGCTTTTTACCCACTAAGACAGACTCTGCCTTTAACCTGGTGGTATCTATACATTTGCATTTAATATCATTATTGATATGTTTGGGTTTAAACCATCTTGCTGTTCATTTTCTATTTTTTTCTATCTACTTTTGTTCTCTTTTTGTTTTGCTTCTCCTGTTTTTATTTTAAAATTTTATTTATTTTGACGTTTCAATGTATTTTTTATTCAGAAAATATTTATTTATGGTTTTATTTCATTCAAAATATTTTAACATATACTTGTACGTATTTATGGGGTATAGTATGCTGTTTCAATACATGCATGCACTGCACAATGATTCACTTAGGGTAGATAGCATAGTTTTGCACCCATTAGTCCACCACTTTTTCTCCTCTCCTCCCTCCTCCCTCCCTGGTCTTTGGTAATCATTATTCTACTCTCTCCCTCTATGAGAACCTTTTTTTCCCCTTCACATTCCACATATAAATGATATCCTGTGATATGGTCTTTTTGTGCCTGACTAACTTCGCTTAACATGATGGTTTTTGGTTTCCAGTTAGATCAATGTTGCTGCAAGTGATAGGATATCATTTTTAAAAAATAGATGAGTAGTACTCCACTGTGTATATATACCACAATTTTTTTATCCATTCATCCATTGATGGACATTTAGGTTGATTACATCTCTTGGCTATTGTGAATAGTTCTGGGATGAACATGGAAGTGCAGGTGTCTTTTTGATATATCGATTTTGTTTCATTTGAGTATGTACGCAGTAGTGGGATAGGTGGATCATAGGGTAGATCTATTTTTAGTTCTCTGAGGAACCGCCATACTGTTTTCCACAATAGCTGTATCAATTTACACTCTCACCAGCAATGCATCATTTGTTATTTTTTGTTTCATCGATAATAGCCATTCTAACTAGAGTGAGATGATATCTCATTGTGGTTTTAATTTGTGTTTCCCTGATGATTAGTGATGCTGAGCATTTTTCATGTGCCTGTTGGCCATTTGCATGTCTTCTTTTAAGGAATGTCTGGTCAAGTCCGTCAGCCATTTTTTAAATTGAGTTATTCAGGTGTTTTTTTTTTTTTTTTCTGTGAAGTATTCTTGATATCGCCTTGTCTGATGTGGTTTGCAAACATTTTCTCCCATTCTGTGGGTTGTCTCTTCACTTTGTTGACAGTGTCCTTTGCTGTGCAGAAGCTTTTTAGTTTGATGTAGTCCACTTATAAATTTTTGCTTTAGTTTCCTGCATCTGTGTAGTCTTGCTCAAAAAAGTGCTGCCCACTTCCATTTCATGTAGTGTTTCTCCTATGTTTTCTTCTAGAAGTTTCATAATTTCAGGTCTTAAATTTAGGTATTCAATCCATTTTGAGTTGATTTTTGTGTGTGGTGAGAGATACACATCAATCTTCTGCATGTGGAAATTCAATTTTCCCAGCACCATTTGGTGAAGAGCCTGTCCTTTCTCCACTTCATATTTTTGGCATCTTTGTAGAAAATAAGTTGGCTGCAAATGTGTGGGCTTATTTCAGGGCTTTCTATTCTATTCCATTAGCAATTTTTCCTGATTTTATGCCAGTACTATGCTGTTTTCTTTACTATAGCTTTATAGAATATTTTGAAGTCAGGTAGTGTGATGCCTCCAACTTTGTTCTTTTTGTTCAAGATTGCTGTAGCTTTGCAGGGTCTTTTGTGATTCCATATAAATTTTGAGATTGTTTTTTCTATGTCTGTGAAGAACGTCATTGGTATTTTGATAGGAATTGCATTGCATGTGTAGATTGCTTTGGGAAATATGGACATTTTGATAACATTAATTCTTCCAACCCATGAACGTGGGATATTGTTCTATTTATTTGTGTCCTCTTCAATTTCTTTCACCAATGTTTCATAGTTTTTATTGTAGAAGTCTTTCACTTCCTTGGTTAAGTTTACTTCTAGGAATTTTTTTGATAGCTATTGTGAATGGTATTACTTTCTTGATTTCTTCTTTGGCTATTTCATTGTTGGAGTACAGGAAGGGTATTGATTTGGGGTGTTGATTTTGTATCCTGCAGGTATACTGAATTCATATATTAGTTCTAGTAATTTTTTGGTGGAGTCTTTAGGGTGTTCTATGTATAGTATCATGCCTTCTGCAAATAGGGATAGTTTGAGTTCCTCCTTTCTGATTTGGATGCACTTTATTGCTTTCTCTTGCCTTATTGAGCTGGCTAGAACTTCTAATATTATGTTGAATAAGAGTGGGGAAAGTGGGCATTCTTGTCTTTTTCCAGATATTGGAGGAAAAGCCTCCAATTTTTTTTTCTATTCAGTATATTAGCTGTGGGTTTACGGTGTTGAGATAGATTTATTCCTTCTATACTTAATTTGTTGAGTGCTTTTCTGATGAAAGGGTGTTGGATTTTATTGAATGCTTTTCTGCATCCATCAAAATGATCATTTAGGTTTTTCCTTCATTTATGGATTGGCATATATTGAACCATTCTTGCATCCCTGGGGAGAATCCCACTTGATCATGGTGCATGATCTTTTTAATGTGCTGTTGGATTTTGTTTGCTAGTATTTTGTTGAGAATCTTCACATCTGTGTTCATTAGGTATATTGGTCTATAGTTTTCTTTTGTGTGTATCTTTTTCTGGTTTTGGTATAAGCATAATGTTGGCCTCATGGAATAAGGTTGGAAGTATTCCCTCCTCTTCAATTTTTTGGAAGTGTTTGAAAATTGTTATCAGTTCTTTAAATGTTTGGTAGAATTTTGTAATGAAGCCATCTTGTCTTGAGGTTTTCTTGTGGGAAGACTTTTTGTTACTGCTTCAATCTCATTAATCATTATTTGTCTGTTTAGGTTTTCTAGTTCTTTATGATTCAACTTTGGTAAGTTGTATTTGTCCCAGGATATATCCATTTCTTCTAGGTTTTTCAGTTTTTTTTTGCGTATTGTAGTTTGTAGTAGTCTCTTATAATCCTTTGTATTTCTGTGGTACCAGTTGTAATGTCTCCTTTTTCATTCTGATTTTATTTATTTGAATCTTCACTCTTTTATTTTTCTTAGTCTAGCTAAAGGTTTATTGATTTTTCTTACCTTTTTGAAAAACTCTTTTTTTCCATCAATCTTTATTTTTTATTTTAACTTCTCAATATATATTGTAGTTGATTTTCGTGACCCTTTACCCATTCCTCTTCCCCCCTCCATCTCTCCCCTCCCCCCACATCTACATCATATCTGTTCACTTGTCTTAAGTTCAAGGAATTGTTGTGATTGTTGTGTTTCATCAATCTTTTGTATACTTTTAAAATCTCTAATTCATTAAATTTTGCTCTGAACTTTATTGTTTCTCTTCTTCTGCTGATTTTGGGCTTGGTTTGTTCTTGTTTTTCCAGCTCCCTGAGGTGTAATGTTAGGTTGTTTATTTGAAGTCTTTCTTTTCTTTTCGATGTAGGCATTTATTGCTATAAACTTCCTTCTTAGAACTGCTTTCACTATATCCCATATGTTTTTATTTATTTATTTTATTATTTTTATTTTGTCAGTATACAATGTAGGTGATTATTATGTCCCATGACCAAAACCTCCCTCCCTCCTCCCTCCCTCCTCCCTCTCCCCCCTCCCACCCAAGTGTGTCCCCTCCATTAGCTTGTTGTAAGAACTTCAAAAAAAAATAATTGTGGTTGTTATATCTTCCTCTCCCACCCCCCCGTTTTTTTTGTTGTTGTTGTTTGTTTTTTTTTGTGTGTGTGTGTGTGAGAGAGTGTGTGTGTGTGTGTATGTATGTGTGTGAATTGATTCATTC
>NW_007730860.1:18156-23197 GCF_000696425.1 Galeopterus variegatus | reverse complement strand
TTTTTGCATTTCTGGTATCTCTTTTTGGGTGTTTGCTCATTTTGGCAGGGATTTTCACTCGTATCTTGGACCTCTGCGGAAATTCTGCTCCACCCTACCAGTCCCGTAAGGTGTGTGTGTTTTGCATCTCGCTATCGGGGCGTTTTCACACTCTGTGTACACTAGATGGGGCTATTGAGCCTTGCAAAGGGTTCCTGCAGGGTGTGTAATTATTGTTATTTATTTATTTATTTATTTCTGAGAGTCCGCCTCCTTTTGCCGGACCCCTCCCCACTCTGTGTGCTCAGAACAGGGCTGAGGTGTGTCTTCTACAAACCTTGTCTTTCAGCTGAGACATCAAAGCTGTGCCCTGCCCCGCCCTGCCCAGAAGGTGTCCAGTCTCTCCGACTACCGGGTGTGAACTCCTCAGGGGAGGGTCCCTCAGCACACAGTTCCTCTTTGACTCCCCCTAGCACGGGTCGGCCCTCTGGGAGAGCTCACTAGTAGCTTCAATGTAGCTCAAGAGCTTTCCGGGCTCCCCTCTCCCCACCAGATATCAGTTAGTGGTTCTTCCAAACTGAGGCCCCCAGAGATGGAATCTGCCTCCCGGGAGTTTACCTGGGGCCGACGCCCAGGGTGTGGTGGAGAGACGATCAGGGCGGGCTCCTCTTCCCTGCCCTCCCTACGCTGGGTGGGGGCTCCCCACGCTACCAGCCCCGTCTGAGATCCGTGGGGAGAGTGGGATTGTATGCCGATCCACAGGCCCCGGGGTGCCCCGCGTCGAGGTAAGCAAATGGCACGTCTCAGTGTGGAGCCACGCCAAGCAGAGATGGCTGGCCTGTCTGCTCTAACGCGGCCGTCTCCACCCCCACCTGAGAAAATGGAGGCAGCTCTGTTGTGGGCGCCTGGCCTGGTGTGGTAGGTGGGAGCCAGGTGGGTGGGGAGCAGTCGGGCTTTGCAGCACAAGTGGGGCTGGGCTGGGGGTGACTCACAGGGCTCGCCGAGTTGGGCCGGTCCGGCGCGTTCCACTCCATTTCTGTGTCGTCTCTGCTGACTTACTTGGCCTTTGTTGTCTCGGGCTGCTCGCTCGAACCCGCAGCAGGGCTTGGGCACTCTCAGGAGTCTTCTTTTGTGTCGGCCCTAAAACCTCGAACCTGTTGTTGCTTGTTTGTCATTGTAGGTTTGTTGTTGAAAGATTTATTCATTTTTTATTGCTCTTGGAAATGCAAATAGTACTCTGGTATCATAGCGCACACTTCTCAGGGTCGCGCTGTCTCCTGGCACGGCCACTCCAGACCCGTCACCATCTTAAAAATAACATAATAGGAAGGCCTGGAGAATTAGGCGGTGGCTTCAGGGTTTACTCCCAGAATAACACTGCTGAACTGCACAGCCAGTTTCCATCGTGCCATGATCAAGATGGAGATGTAGGGGACTGCAGCTGGAACAATTGAGTTCAAGAGCAAGCACAATATCAAAGATTTTATCCTAGAATCAGAAATCTTGGATCAGAAGATATCACAGCTGGTTGCATTTTCCTCTTTGCCACCCACTGGGCTTTCCTATTTTCAGATGCTGGGAATTCCAAAGTCCAGGGAACACATCTGGTAAGGGTCTTCTTTGGTGGCTTTACAGCAATGCAGGGATCTCACATGGCAGAAAGTGGCAGAGCAGAGAGAGAGACTAACCTCCTCATTCACTCTTTTAAAGCCCTCAGACCCATGTCCCTGACCACCATTTTTAATCCATTCACTATGACATGGTCTTATAATTTAGTCTCCATTCACTATGGCCTATCCCATATGTTTTGATATGTTGTGTTTTCATTTTCATTTGTCTCCATGAATTTTTAAATTTTCTTCCTGATTTCTTCTTTTACCCATTCTTTGTATAGTAGTATGTTAATTCCCATGTGTTTGTATGGTTTCTAATGTCCCTTTTGTTGTTGATTTCTATTTTTATTCCATTATAGTCAGACAAGGCAGTTGATATGATTTTGATTTTTTAAAAATTTATTGAGACTTGTTTTGTGTCCTAACTTGTCATCTATTCTAGAGAGTATTTCATGGGGTACTGAGAAGAATGTGTATTCTGCAGCTGTTGGATGAAATGTTCTATAGATGTTTGTTAGGTGGAAGCAGCCTAAAGTAGAGATTAATTCTGATGTTTCCTGGTTAATTTTCTGTCTGGATGATCTGTCCTTTGTTGAAAGTGAGGTATTAAAAGTCTATCTTTCCCATTAGGTCCAGTAGTAATTGCTTTATATAACTGGGGCTCTGGAGTTGGGTATGTATATATTTAGTATTGTTATATCCTCCTGTTGAATTGATTCCTTTATCATACTATAGTGACCTTCCTTATTTTTTTTTTACTTTCTTGGCTTGAAGTCAATTTTGTCTGTTATAAGTGTAGCTACTCCTGCTCTTTTTTGGTTTTGGTTTTTATGAAATCTCTTCCCTTTACTTTCAGGCATTGTGTGTCTTTACTAGTTAAGTGAGTTTCTTGTAGACAGCATTTGGTTCTTGTTTTATAATCCATTCACTCTGTCTTTTAAATGGGGCATTTAGTCCATTTACATTTAGGGTTATAATTTGATATATAGGCACTCATTTCTGCCACTTTGCTATTTTTCTCGGGTTGTTTTACCGTTTTCCTTTTTTCCAGTCTACTGTCTTCCTTTCTGTTTGAGTGTTTTTTTCTAGCTTTACGTTTTCATTTCTCATTATTTATTTTTACTATGTTTCTTAAGAGTTTTTGTGTTATGGCTACCAGGAGTTTTACAGAGAACATGTTATAGTTATAACATTAAGTAATAAAATTATTTTAGATTAGTAATAACTTTGATATATAAGAAAAAAGAAAAAAGCAAAGCCAACTACACTTTGGCATCATTCCCTCCCACTTTTTGATATTTTGTTGTTGCAGGTAACATCTTTTAATATTGCTTGTCTCATATGACTGTTGTAGATGTTATTGTCTTGTTAGGTTTGTCCTTTAGTGTTTACACTAAGGATATAAGTGGTTTATTCACCATGCTTACAGCATTGGAGTATTCTGAGGTCTGTGTATTTTCTGTACTAATGAGTTATGTACCTTCAGAGGTTTTCTTGCTACTGTTTAGCATCATTTTCTTTTGGATTGAAGAGCTCCCTTCAGCATTTCTTGCAAGGCAGGTTTAGTGCTGATTAATTCCCTTAGCTTCTGTTTGTCTGGGAAAGACTCTATTACTCCTTCATATTTGAAGGTTAGTTTTTTCAGACAGAATTCTTGGCTGACAGTCTTTTTCCTTCAGCACTTTGAATACATCATCTCGTTCTCTTCTGGCCTGCAGTTTCTACTGAGAAATTTGCTGAGAGATTGGGGCTCCGTTGAACGTTAAGCATTTCTTTTCTTTTTGCTGCTTTCAGTATTCTCTCTTTGTCTTTCGTTTTTAATAACTTGATTATGATGTGCCTTGGGCTGTTCTTCTTTGGATTGAATCTGATTGGTGGCTTCGCAGCTTCCTGTGCTGGATGCTGTCGTCTTTCTCCTCACATGGGCCATTTTTGGTCATTATTTCCTTGAATATGCTTTCTAGGCCTCTTCCTTTTTTTCCCCTTCAGGTATGCCAATATTCTGGAGGTTATTTCACTTGAGGGAGTCCCATAATTGCTGCATTTCTGCTTCGTTTTTTCTTGTTCTTTTTTCTTTTTGTTCCTCTGATTGGTTAATTTTGTGTCTTTTCTGTTTGAGCTCACTGATTCTTTACTCTGATTAAGTTTGCTGTTGGTAGATTCTATCAAGTTTTTCAATTCAGGTTATGTATTCTTTATTTCTAGAATTTTCATTTTTTAATTGATTTATTTCTTTGTCAAGTTTCTTGTTCTGATCCTGAATTTTTTTCCAGATATTATTTAATTTTCTATCTGTATTTTCTTATGACTCTATGAACATCCCCAAGGGGGTTATTCTGAATTCTCTGTCAGATGTTTCATAGACCTGCTGTTCCTCTGTGTCCATTGCTGGTGCTTTGTTTGCTTCCTTTGGTGGCAACATACTTCTCTGTTTTCTCGATTTTGGTGTCTTTACACTGATTTGTGGGCATTTGAGGAGACTGCTACCTCTGATAGGTTTTATAGCTGGCTATCAGAGCTTTGTCTCTGTCATTGGTCTGTGTTTTTTGTTTTTCTTTTTACTTTCTTTGGTGGCTTAATCACTACTGTGACCACTTAAACTCTGCACAGAAACTAATGTGCTGTCCTATGGTTAGTTTCTGAGTTGAGGGAAATTTCTGTGGGGACCAGGACTTGAGCTTTGTGCTTGAGCTAAATTTCTTCTTTGCTGCTGATTCTCTGGGAAAGGCTTTTTGTATAGATTGTTAATCACTTCCAGGTCTGGGCTGTGTGGAGATTCTGGCCCTGGACAGAATCTTTCCTGCAGATTGTGCCCCCTGCAATTCTCTCACCTTCACCAATTTCCACTGAGACCACTTACCCATATTGTATCCAAAGGTCCCCTGGCACGCCAGCCTTTCTCCTGCACTCCAACTGCTTCCCATGGCACAGGCTGTGTGTGCATCCGTCACGGTAACTCACCAGCCTCTGGGTGGCTCCTTTCTTCAATTGGCTGTGACTGCTTGCTCCAGGGAATCCTACCAGTGGTCTTTGTGGCCTGTTCCTCATATGGTGTGCTCCTCCTCTCCCCTGTAGACTCCATGAAGGTTTATGTGCAGGGTGCCACTGCAGGTTCTTCTGGCTTCAATCTGTGTGCAGCAGCTCAATACCACGCTGGCTCGGAAGTGGCCAGAGCTCAAAATGATAGACACCATTCCTGTACCGTCTCCCCATGGCCTCTTGCATCATAGTGGACTCTGCGGGTCTCTCCCCTTCTTCCCTGAGCTCCAGTAGTCCCAGGTTGGCAGTCTTTGCTTTTTAATAGTTGTAAATTGGTTACTTGTGGGGAGGAGTAACACTGGGAACAATCTATTCTGCCATCTTGATGATGTCACTCTGCCCAATTTTTTAAAAAATTAATTTTATGGCCGGCCCGGTGGCGCACTGCTACAGTGTGCTGCTTGGGAGTG
>NW_007730860.1:14080-16925 GCF_000696425.1 Galeopterus variegatus | reverse complement strand
CTGAGGGTTGCGATCCATTGCCGGACACGAAAAAAGACAAAAAAGAAAAAAAAAAAAAAAAAGAAAAAAAACAAACAAAAAATTAATTTTGTATTTTTTATTCCATTTTATACTCTTTATTGTTTTATTAGCTATAACTCTTTGTTGTATTATTTTAGTGATTGCTTTAGGTTTATAGTATACAACTTTAATTTATGACATTCTCTCTTCGAATGATATTGTACCACTTCATGAATAATTCGGGCAACTTACAAGTTTGCTTCCACTTCTCTCCCCCTGGCCTTTGCGCTATTGCTATACATTTTACTTCTATGATATGTTACACATGCCACATTGTTATTATTTTTGCTTTAAATAGTAAATTATCTTTTTAAGTGATTTAAATAATGATTTCAGATCTTATATGTTTACCTATAGAATTAGCATTTTCTGTGCCTCTTCATTCCTTTATATAGATCTAGATTTCCAACTGGCATCATTTTGCATCTTCCTGAAGGATTTCCTTTAATACTTATTATAGTACAAGTTTGCTGGTGATGAATTCTTTTTTTGTTTAAGTATCTGAAAAGGTCTTTATTTTACCTTTATATTTTTTAAAACAGCATTAGTAAGGTACAATTAAGAGACCATAAAATTAGTCCATTTTAAGTATGTAATTCAGTGAGTTTTAGTATATTTACAAAGTTGTGAAACCATCATCACAATCTAATTTTATAACATTTTCATCACCCTTCAGAGCAATCTCATTCACGTATGCGGTCACTCCCCATTCCTGCCCCCAGCCATCTGCAGTCACTACTCTACTTTCTGAAGCTATAGATATGCCTTTTCTGAACATTATAACTGAAATCATATAATATTTGTTCTTTTGTGTCTGACTTTTACTGAGCATAATGTTTTTTGACATTCTTTCACATTGCGTCAAGTATTGGTACTTTGATCATTTGTTCTATGGCTGAATAGAATTCCATTGTATGAATATAGCCATGTTTTGTTCATCAGTTTGACAGCTGATGAACATTTGAGTTGTTTACACTTTTTGTCTGTTCTGAATAATTCTGCTATAAACATTTAGGTGCAAGTCTTTGTGTGAACTTATATTTTCATTTCTCCTGAGTAGATACCTAGCAGTTGAATTGCTGGGTAGTAGGATTATTTTATGTTTAGCATTTTGAGAAATGGACAAAATATTTTCCAAAGCAGGTGCACTATTTTACATTTCCATTAGCAGTGTATGATGGTTTTTATTTCTCCACATCTTTGTCAACACTTATTGTCTTTCTTAGTATAGCTATCCTAGGGGTATGAAATGGTATCTCATTATGGATTCGATTTGCATTTCTCTAATGACTAATGGTTTTGAGCATTTTTTCATGACCATATTGGCCATTAGTAAATCTTACCTTTGGTTTCGAAAGATATGTTCCCTGAGTTTAGAATTATAGTTTGACTTTATTTTTCTTTCAGTATTTCTTTTTATTGTTCAGATTTTTATTATTATTATTAATTAAGGCTTGTATGTAGACTCACCTCCTGTGTTTAGTATTATTTTTCCCTGCCAAGACCTTGAAAAGGTTATGGTAGGTGTTTTGATTACATATTAGATGATTTGACTATGGTAATTTAGCTCCTAAGAATTGTCATTACAGTCCCAGCCTGCCATTACCTATTTATTTTATTTTATTATTATTTTTAACTGACACGATAATTATGCATATTTATGGGTCACAATGTGAAATTTTTAAATTTTATTTTTAAATATTTAATTATTAAAACATTGATTGTAGATACTTATGGGGTATAGAGTTATGTTTTAATATATGTATACAGTATATACAGTGTGTGATGATCTAATCAGGATAATAAGCATATTCATCATTATGAAACTTTATCATTTCTTTGTGATGTGAACATTTGATCTCCTATCTTCTAATTGTTTGATTACATACAGTAAATCATTGTTAATTATAGATCCCTGGGTCCACTGTATACTAATAGAACTTATTTCTTTCTATGTTGCTGTAATTTTGCATTCATTAACCAGGCTGGCACTATCTCCCTTCCCCACTCTCCTTTCCCACCTCCAGTAACCATAGTTCTTCTCTCTCCTTTTAACAGTTCAACTTATTATTATTATTTATATGTTTTTTGTTTTTGTTTGTAGCTCCTCTCTATGAGTGAGAACATGTGTTATTTCTCTTTCTGTGGCTGGCTTATTTCACTTAACATAATTTATTTTCTTGCAGTTGTACGACTGAGAGGCCCCCTTTTTGCTGATGGGAGGCGTCCCCAGGTCCTAGAAGCCACCTGCATTTCCTAGAGGCTATTGCAGTTCTTTGCCATGTGGGCTTCCCTACATGGCTGTTAACTTCTTCAAGCCCACAAGTAGAGTCCCTCTTTCTAGTCTGCTAGGACAGTCTTACATTATGTAATGTGATCATGGAAATGACATTCCATCAGCTTTGCCATTTTCTATTGGTTATAAGCAAGTCAGAGCTCCCACCTATACTGAAAGGGAGAAAATTATGTATTGAATACTAAGAAGCAAGGATCACTTTAAGGTCATTGAATACCAACATGAATACTAAGAAGCAAGGATCACTTTAAGGTCTGTTCACCACAGAGGGTCTGTGCAGTCAGTGAACTGATCTGAATTTCAAAATAAAATGATCACTCTTGCTGCTTTATGAAAAATATTCTGTAGGGAGGTCAATATGGAAGCAGATGGTTTACCTAAGAGGCTAATGTAATAATCAGGCAATAGAAGATGGTGGTTTAGAATAGGATGATGATGGAGAAGGCATTAAGTGGTGCTCAGATTCCAGATATATTTTAAAGAGGACTT
>NW_007730860.1:11658-13536 GCF_000696425.1 Galeopterus variegatus | reverse complement strand
TCTTTGCCATTTTCTATTGGTTATAAGCAAGTCAGAGCTCCCACCTATACTGAAAGGAAGAAAATTATGTATTGAATACTAAGAAGCAAGGATCACTTTAAGGTCTGTTCACCACAGAGGGTCTGTGCAGTCAGTGAACTGATCTGAATTTCAAAATAAAATGATCACTCTTGCTGCTTTATGAAAAATATTCTGTAGGGAGGTCAATATGGAAGCAGATGGTTTACCTAAGAGGCTAATGTAATAATCAGGCAATAGAAGATGGTGGTTTAGAATAGGATGATGATGGAGAAGGCATTAAGTGGTGCTCAGATTCCAGATATATTTTAAAGAGGACTTGGTAGTATTTACTAAATAATTACATGTGATATATAAGAAAAACAGAAGATCCAAGAATTATGTGTGAGTTTTTGGCCTGAGAAAATTGAAGAAATGAATTGCCATTTACTGAGATAAGAAGTACATGAAGAATAGGTTTTCTTTTTCGCATGAGGTAGTAGGAAAAAGGAGCTCAGTTTCAGACTTGCTGAGTTAGAAAATGCCTGTTAGACAGCCAAGTGGAGATGCTGAGAAAGTAGTTAGATATATGAACATGGAGCACAGGGAGAGTATTATGCTAGAGGTATACATTTGAGATTAATCCAACCATAGAGGTTATTAAAAATCGTGGGATTAGATGAGATCACCAAAGAAGCAAGTACTGATAGAGAATCAAAGTCATTGGAGACTGATCCTTGAAGCTCTGTAACGTTTAGAGGTGGGGAGAAGAGGAGGAAAAAGGGAGGTTGAGTAGTAGTGTCCAGTGAGGGTGGAAGAAAACCAGAGGAGAGTGGAATCCTAGAAGCCAGATGAGGAAAAGGTTTCAAGTGATTATCATAATGTCTGTCTTCCTTCTTTCTTCAACACGAATTTGATTTCCAGCCAAGTCTTTTCTATTTCTTGCCTCTTTTATTAGTAACCTAATGATGTTAGGTTCATGGTAGTTGCTGGTGATTTGTTGTTGTTGATTTTTTTAGTTCTGAAATCTTCCCTATTCCTTTTAAATCTTACTGTGTTTTCACTTTATTATCTTGCTTATGCATAACATGGGCAGAAAGGTAAATTCTTCTTCACTCATTTTCCACTGAATCTATAACTCATTTTCCCCCTGAGCTATAGTTTGAAGGGTAAGTATTGTTATTATTATCATTTTTATTGCCTGAGGAATAAAGTGCTGGGGTTGTTTATTTTCTTCTTTGAGACCTGGGCTCTTCTCTCTTTCCTAAGATTAAAAAAAATGTTCTCTTTCATAGACCTAATATATCATCTTTCTGTGGATGGATACCTTTGAACTTCATGTTGTTTCTTCCCCAGAAGATTTTTATGTTTCTGCCAAAGTCTCAAATTCCTGCTGTGGTGGTAGATGTTCTACTCTGAAGAGTTTCTTCATGACATTTTCCCAGGCTGCCTTCTCATGTCCTTAGTCTACTTTTTTTTTCTTGATGTATAAAGTATTGAGAATTCTTAGAATTTTGTCAACTCATCATATTTTGGCAGTATTGTATTGTTCTGGGGGGTGTGGAGTGAAGATTGAAGCTACAATTTAAACCCCCTTTGTCTGTCATCCTTAGCTTTCTGCTTTGTCTGTTCTTAAAATAGGAATATTTTCTGAAGTTCAAGTTAACCTTCTGATTCTCTCTCTATTTTATGCATTTAGTGATTATATCTATATGAATAATTTGTGGATTTGTGTCTATCTTGGACTTCTCTTATCACTTGCTAAATATCACTATTTGAGTGTCCTACTGTTTCCTAAAACTCAATATATATGAAGTCATTCATCTTTGTATCATCAGCATAACTCCTGGCACCTAACAGGTGAACTGTGCGTTTAATACA
>NW_007730860.1:9967-10371 GCF_000696425.1 Galeopterus variegatus | reverse complement strand
ACCTAGATTTTCTAGTTGTTGGGTGAAATGTTCTGTAAATGTCTTTCAAGTCCATTTTGTTTAAAGTGCTCTTTAAATACAATACTTCTCTAAGTTTTTGTCTAGATGATCTGTCCAATGCTGACAGTGGCATGTTAAAGTCCCCAACTATTATTGTGTTGGGGTCTATCTCTCCCTTTAGATCAGTAACAGTTGCTTTATACATCTGGGTGCTCCAATGTTGGGTGCATGTATATTTGTGATTGCTGAACCTTCTTGCTGCATTGATCCGTTTATTTTTATATGATGTCCCTGTTTGTCTCTTTTTATGTTCTTGGTTTGAAGTCTATTTTATCTGATATAGGTATTGCAACTCCTGCTTGTTTTAGTTTTCCATTTGCGTGGAATATCTTTTTCCATCTCTT
>NW_007730860.1:0-8078 GCF_000696425.1 Galeopterus variegatus | reverse complement strand
CGGGAGCGCCGCCGCGCTTCTCAAGCGGCGCACTGTAGCAGTGCGCCACCGGGCTGGCCCCTTATTATTTTTTTTTTATTATCATTTCTATCTCTTTGTTTAACTTCTCATGCATGTCCTGGATAATTTTTAGACTTCGTTGTGATTTCTATTTTTTCATCCATCACATTGAGTTTCCTTAATATTGACATTTGGGATTCCTCTTTAAGTAATCAGGTAATTCACTGGTTTCCTGCTGTTTGCCATTTGGTATTGGAGAATTGTAATCTTCTTTTGGGGGTGTTTCTCTGTTTTTTTCATGTTTCTCATATCTTGGTGTTGATGTCTGGGCATCTGGTAGTGTAGTCGCTTCTTTCAGTTTTTGGAGTGGCTTTTGAGGTAAGAGATGCTTACTCTGTCCTGGTGGTGCAGGGTTTCTGCACTCTCTATACCAGTCCTGGTCGAGAGTTTCTCTTGTCCTTCTATATTGCTCTCTTGAGTTTCTAGGTCTTGTGGGGTGTGGGGGAGGGGGTTCCTCACAGTTGAGCTGGATTCTATTGTTTTCTCGTAGACCCTCCACTCTTCAGGCGAGTGTGTGTTTGTTGCTTTGGACTTCTTCTTGCATTAGAGATGAGGGATGGCTGCCTCTATTCAGCCATCTTTCCAGGACTCCTTCCAAATACCTTTACAGACTATACTCAATGGATTTCCCCTCGTTTCTAAGTTTCAAAGCCTCCAAGATGTGGGCAGCTGGGAATGAAAAGCAGAAAGAGGGAGCATGAGTCAGCAGAACCACCTGGGCATGTGCCAACTGGGGTGGATACCTGAGGGAACCAGAAATGGAGGGCAAAAATCCCATTTGTTACTATTTTGTTAAATATTTTGTGTCTATATTCATGAGGGATATTGTGTTTGTTTTGTGTTTTTTGTTTATTTGTTTTTGTGTTATCTTTGTCTGGTTTTACTGGTTTGATAAAATGAACTTGGAATTGTTTCCTCCTGTTCTATGTTCTGGAAGGTATTGTGTAGAATTTGTGTTAATTCTACTTTAAACATTTGGTAGAATTTTTCAGTGAAACCATTTAGGTCTGGTGATCTCTTTTTTAGGAGTTTTAAAATTACCAACTCAATTTCTCTAATAGTTGTAAGGCTATTCAAATTATCTGTTTCCTATTGGGTGAATTATGGCAGTTTGTACTTTTTGAGAAATTGGTTTATTTCATCTAAGTTTTCACATTTATGTATGTAGAGTCATTTGTAGTATTCCCTTATTCTTTGATGTCTGCAAGATCTGTAGTGATGTTCCTGTTTCATTTCTGATATCAATAATTTATATCTTCTTTCTTTCCTTCTTTGTCAGTCTTGCTAGAGGTTTGTCAATTGCATTAATCTTTTCAAAGAACCCACTTTTGTTCTTATCTTTATTGCTCTTTCTAGGTTCTTGAGTTGGGAACCCAAATTATTGATTTGAAACTTTTCTTTTTTTCTAATGTAAGCATTCAGTACAATAAATTTCCCTCTTAACACTGTTTTAGCTGTGTCTCATAATTTTTAATATGTTCTGTGTTCATTTTAAGTCTACTCAGTGTATTTTGAAATTTCCCTTGAGTCTTTCTTTCTTACCTATGGCTTACTTAGAAGTGTGTTGTTCATTTTCCAAAGGTTTGAGTATTTTCCTGTTATATCTATATTATTGATTACTAGTTTGATTCTATTGTGGTCAGAGAACACATTGTACAAAATTTCAATTTTCTTTCAATGTTGACATTTGTTTAATAGCCCAGGATATGCTCTATCTTAATATATATTCTGTGAGCACTTGAAAAAAAGTGTATGTTGTTGCTTTTGGGAAGAGTCTTCCATAAATATTGATAGCATCATCTTGCTTGATGGCACTGTTGAATTCTTCCATATCCTACAGATTTTCTACCTAGTCGTTCTAGAAATTATTCAGTGATGGGTAGTGACGTGTCCAACTACAACTAAAGATTTGTCTATTTCTCCACGTTTGAACTTTGCTGATATGAATAGAGGCAGGGCCACATTTTTTTTTCCATCTAAACTTTTCTTGTCTTGCTAGGCTGCCCCTTTCCTTGTCCTTGAGCTAGAGAGAGTAAGCATTTTTCTGTGCTTTTTCTGTCTGAAACTGTTAGTATTTCTGAGTTGCTGACCTCTTTATCTCCAAGTCTGACATATATGAGACAAAAGAAAAAAGAAAGAGAACAAATCTCAGAGAACTCACCACAGTGTCCTTCCTTGGGTACTGAGGTCCCTAGCCACTGTGCCCCTTTTTCTTTACATTCAGGGTCTTCCTATGTTTATTTTATATAAAATGTTCTGAGTGTTTAATTGTACTTTGTGGGAGGAATAGGGAACAGTATGTTTGCTCTTGCTTCTGAGAAGAAGAAGGTAACATTTCTTTCATTTTTGTATTCTTGATGAGTACCATGCTTTTGGTCCCATATGCCTATTACAGGCACAATAGATGAATGGTCTCAGGGAGTAAATCTCAACACAGCAATGAAATAAAAATTCTTTTAATGCTGCGAACATTCTTTAAAAGGGTGACATGTAAATCTCATTGATAAGTCAACTTGTTTCTCAGAGTTTTGTTAAAACCGCTGTCTTTTTAGAAATAAGGAGACTATAAAGACTGAAAGAGAGGCATAAAATGGGCTGCACCCGTTGTTAGAGGCTAGTATTGAACTGGATAGTTTTCAAGAACAACTTGTATGTCTTTTTATCATGGACATCTTTTTTCTTGTCTGCAGTGAGTGCTCTGGGAGTATATGTTTGTAGTTGTACAATTTTCAAGAAAGGAAGCAGAGATAAATTGGCAATTTAAAAACAGCCAGGCATTTGCTGCCAGTGGTTCTAACAGTGGGTGTAGAATTTTATCTCAGAGGCAGTCTCTTTGTCCTCAAAGGGAAGATTTTAGTAAGTTCTATTGGTCATAGGCATAATATAAACCATTGCTCTGATAGTAGCTGTGGAATTTGCAGAAGTCATTCAAACCAGACATTATTGAATGAGATGATCTATATTCTGTTCAAGATTGTAAAAATCTCATACAAGTGGGGCTGAAGTCTATATAGAATTAGAAGTGGTCTTCAGGCACCTGGAACTGATTGGAAAAAGGAACTTATTGCTAGAAGATAGAAAAATTACTGCTTTAAAAAATATTTATTTTGAATCTAGGTATCTTACCAATTTGAAATTCTAGTGATTATCATCACCATTATTATTTTTACTGTAGACTCTTGAATATTCTAGTTATATAATCTTCCTAGCAAAAAGCTGATTTTTATCTCTTCTTATCCAATATTATTTGTTAGAACTTACAGGACAATTTTGAATAATAATGGTGATGAGGACATCCCTCCTCACATTCTTAACTTAGTTGAAATTGTTTTAGCTATTTTTTATAAGTAGTCTTTATGTCACATAGTTTCCTTTTATCAATCTACCCTCCTTTATCCACAAATACATTTTACAATAAAAGTGATAATATCATCAAACTAGTAAACTTCTTCTCCTGATATCTTTATATGGGTATTATAATCAGAAGAACCATGTTTTGTGCAAGTCGTGATTATGGAATTTAGCTCTGTATCTAGTGGTTATAGTTAACGATGAGGCAATCTGTTACAGTGGAAAGACATTAGATTTGGAATTTAAAAAGCCTTGAACCCACTATTAATTAGCTATCTGACCTTAAGTAAGTTATTTATCTTATCTGAGCCTCGGTTTTGTTATCTAAAAGTGGGGATAGTTTTGTGTTATTTATCTCATAGTTTTGCTTTCAGAAAAAAATAAGATTTATGAAAAAATTTAATAAGCTACAAAGCATTGTACTCATATACAATAGTTAGGATGACCATATTCTCAGTTTTCCTGGGACAGACTCATTTATGTCTGTTATTCTGGCTTAATTTTTAACACACCTCTTTCTGAAAAGTGTCATAGTTTGAATAATAAATTTTGTCAAAAATATAGTTGTTATTCTCTTTATACTTGTCATCCTGAGTAGACTGAAAATTGACTGAGGGCAGGGAGAGTTATCCATCCTGGTGTCACCAACACCACCTACCTCAGTACCTTTCATTTAGGGCACTATTAACGCTTGCATTAATAAATGTTTTTAAAATAGGGATTTAAGCTGCTATAGGCAGTATTTCCCGGTGAACATCATTATCTTGGCTGATGTCAGAACTAAAATAGGTTAAATGGGAGTAATTTATAGCTGTATAATGTGCTACATTTTCCAACTTGTGCAAGCAAAGTATAATTTAAGACATGTACTACAACAAATTGGAAAATATGCATGTAGAATCATTAATTTGGTTAAAAGCTTGGTTAAAAGCCCTGTACAATGTATAGTAAGTCTATGATCTGTGCTGTCAAATAGGACTCCAAAAAAGAACATGGTAAATTTGGGAAATAAAAGATAATGGTTTATCTCAGATTGTTTAGTATGTGGGTTGGTCTGTTTTTTGTTGCTATAACAGAGTATCAAACTCTGGATAATTTATAAAGAAAAGAAGTTTATTTGGCTCATGATTCTGGAGGCTGGGAAGCCTAACAGCATGTTGCTGACATCTGATGAGGGTCATCCCATGCTCTTCTGTGGAAGAACAAAAGGTGAAAGCAACTGGGGGGAGACAGAGACAGAGATAGAGATAGAGAAAGAGATAGAGATAGAGATGAGAGAGAGAGACAGAGAGAGAGAGAGAGAGAGAGAGAGAGAGAGAGAGAGAGAGAGAGAGAGAGAAATAGGAGCTGAACTTATCCCTTTATCAGGAGTCCACTCCTGTGATAATAAACCCACTCCCATAATAACAGCATTAATCCATTCATGAGGGCAGAGCCCTTATGACTTAATAATCACCTCTTAAAGGTCACAACTCTTAATACTGTTACTGTTATTAATGGCCATTAAATTTCAACATGAGCTTTGGAGGGGATGTTTAAACCATAGCAATAGGTTTTGGAGATTCATTATTTTTGGTTTCCTATCAAGGTTCTGCTAAACTGCAATGAATAATCTTCTAGGTTATTACCAGATTTTTCTTTGTACATCTTAAAAACTTCAGGCGTTACCTTCTTTTTTTTTTTTTTTTGGCTTGTTTGGGCTGAGAAGTGTATATTCTGGGTCATATCTTGAGGTATTCATTTTTGGAGAAACAACATTCAGGTCCTCTTTTTTATTGGAACCTAGTTGATTGTACATGTCTGTGGGGTACAGCATTGAATATCAATGCCTGTGTGCAATATGTGATATTCAAATCAGAATAATTGGTATATTCAACATTATACAATGTAATCAAATTTCATGGCCCTTCATCAATTCATCCCTTACCCCCCTCCCACTTTCCCAACTCTGATAACCTCAGTTTTGTTCTCTTATTTTGAAAGTTCTACTATTATTGTGATTGTTGTATCTTTCTTTAACTAACTAACTAACTAACTAATTATTTTAGCTCCAACTTATAACTGAGGACATGTGGGTATTTCTGTTTCTGTGCCTGGCTTATTCCACTTAACATAATTTTCTCTAAGTTCATCCACGTTGCTGCAAATAGCAGTATTTCATTCTTTTTAATGACAGAGTAGTATTCCATTGTGTAAATATACCACATTTTCCTTATCCAGTCATCCAGTGATGGATAGATTGGTTCCAACTTTTAGCTATTGCAAATAGAGCTGCAATAAACATGGGAGTACAGGTATCCCTTCAGCATGACGATTTCCATTCCTTTGGGCACATACCACAGCAGTGGAATTGGTGAATCATATGACAGTTCTATCTGTAGTGTGGAGTATACTATAAAACAAATGTACTTCACAGGGCCTGGTTTTCCAAAGCCTTGCAGTTTCAAATATCGACCTTGCAAAAACAGGAAATTTTCCCCAGGCTATTTAGTCTGTGTTGTAAGATAAAAAGTTGTAACACAGCAAGGCTGCTGGTTCAAAGACACTAGTTACTGATTGATATGTAGAGTTACTGAGAAGCTGCTGTAGGGGGAAGGAATGTTTGCTGAGATCAAGCTTTTGTTGATGGATCACTTGAATTGTCTTATGGAATGTCATCTGGCTTGTTTTCACTTAAAGTTACTAGACTATATTGTTAAACTATAACCCCACCCATGTTTCTTCCTGTAATTTCCTGGGCCAGAGAATAAATGCAGGAAGATAACCCCAATTCGGGGTTAATTTCCCAAGGAAGGAATGCCTCTCACTTGGGGGTTCCAGGGGAGATTAACCACTTCAGGGCTTCTCACTGTTCAGAAGAGATGCACTTTGAGTAATCCTTTGTGGCTCCATCACCCAGGGGAAGTGGGGTGACAAATCTGTGAGGGGCAAAGCAACACTGTAGTTGTTTGAGAAACCTCTGTATTGTTTTCCATAATGGCTGTACCAATTTACAGTCCCTCCAACAATACAGGAAGGTTCTCCTTTCTCCACATCCTCATCAACATTTGCTGTTCTCTGTCTTTTTGATAATAGCCAGTCTAACTGGGATTAGATGATATCTAAGTGTGGTTTTGATTTGCATTTCCCTGATGCTGAGTGATGGTGAGTATTTTTTCATGTGTTTGTTGACCATTTGTATATCTTCCTTTGAGAAATGTCTATTCAGCTCCTTTGCTCATAATATTATCAGGTTATTTGTGTTTTTACTGTTAAATTGTTTGAGTTCTTTGTATATTCTGGATATTAATCCTTTATTGGAAGCATAGCTTACAAATATTTTCTCCACTCTATAGGTTGTCTTTTCACTCTAATTGTTTATTGTTTCTCTTGCTGTGCAAAAGCTTTTAGTTTGATATAATCCCATTTCTTTCTTTTTTTTTTTCTTTTGCTACTTGTGCTTTTGGGTTTGTGTTCATAAATTCTGTGGCCACACCTAGCTCCTGGAATGTTTTGCCTTTATTTTCCCCTAGTAATTTTAAAGTTTCATGTCTTATACGTAAGTCTTTAATCCATTTTTAGTTGATTTTCATATATAGTGAGAAGTGATTATCTAGTTTCATTCTTCTGCATATGGATATCCAATTTTCCGAGTACCAGTCATTCCTCAGTATAGAGTTTTGTTGCCTTTGTCTAATATTAAATGGCAGTAAGCCTGAGGGGTGACTTCTGGCTTCTCATATCTATTCCACTGGTCTGACTGTCTATATTTAGGCCAGTAACATGCTGTTTTGGTTACAATAGCTTTGTAGTATAATTTGAAGTCAGGTAGTGTTATGCCTCACCTTTAATTTTTCTGCTTAGAATTGCTTTGGCTATTAGGAGCTTTTTGCTGTTCCATATAAAAACTATGACTGTTTTTTTTTGTTTGTTTGTTTGCTTTTTTCATTTCTGTGAAGAATGCCATTGGTATTTTGATGGAGATTGCATTAAATCTGTAGATTGCTATAGACATTGGCACAATGTTAACTCTTCCAGTCCAAAGCATGGAATATCTTTCCATCTTTTTGTATCTTTTAAAAAAATTTCTTTCAGTAGTGATTTGTAGTTCTCATTGTAGAGATCTTTCACCTCCTTTGTTAAATTGATCCCTAGGTTGGTTTTTTTTTTTTTTTTTTTTTTTATTATTTATTTTTTTTTTTGTAGAGTCTTTAAGCTTTTCTATATGTAGGATCATGTCATCTGCAAACAGGGATAATTTGACTTCTTTTCATATTTGGATGCCCTTTAATACTTTCTCTTTCCTGATTGTTCTGGCTAGTACTTCCAATGCTATGTTAAATAGGAATGGTAAGAGTAGGCATTCTTGTCTTATTCCTGTTCTCAATGGAAAGGCTTTCAACTTTTCCCCATTCAGGATGATAGTGGCAGTGGGTTTGTTATATATGGCTTTTATTGTGTTGAAATACTTTCCTTTTATACCTAATATGCTGAGAGTCTTTATCATGAAGGGATGCTGAATTTTGTCAAATGCTTTTTCTTCATCTATTGAGATAACTATGTGGTTTTTGTCCTTTATTTTTGTTGATGTGGTGTATCGCATTTACTGACTTGTGTATGTTGAACCATCCTTGCATCCCTGGGATGAATCCCACTTGGTCATGGTGTATGATTTTGTTGATGTGTTG